>NW_015635030.1:85912-135701 GCF_001515625.1 Sinocyclocheilus rhinocerous | reverse complement strand
ACACATACCAGCTTCATCATTGTGTCTGTCACGCGACTCTGTTCCCCTTTCGGGCTTGAACTGATGGTAAAACTAATGACATTATTAACTGTCTCTACATTTATTTTGAAAGCTGAAGCTGCGATTATGGTAAGGGTTACATTTCCGACGAGTGCTTGCGGTGTTTGGCCAATCACAATGCACTGGGTCAGCTGGCCAATCAGAGCAGACTGCGCTTGTCAAAGGAGGGGGCTTTGTAGAAAACGAAGCGTTTGAGAGAGGCGGGGCATAGAGGACCTACAATAATGTACAGTATTTGAAAAATAATGTGTTTTTTGAACATTAAAGCATGTCGACATATTCTGTTATACCAAATACACAAAATAATGATCTTTAAAAAAGCATCATATGACCCCTTTAAATAATAAACATGCTAAATAAAAGCATTTTACTAATGGTCTCAGACATTTGGACCCCACTGTATGTTGTATGACTAAAAATGACTAAGCTGATAACCTTGCAATTTCTTTGCAAGTGAAATTGGTTCAATTCTCTTGTGAAAGCAGGAGGGTTACATAACAGGCATAAACTCCTACAACTCTTCCTAGAAGTTCCTTCAGTCATACATGTGTCACTCTCGTCTTTCTTGCACAAGCCACCACTCCTTTTTGACCTTTCAGAGCGGTTATTATTTGATACCCTCCACCTAACACGCACACACACGCACACACACACACACACACATACACAAACACCATTTCTGCTGACGCTGCATCCCCAGCGGCGATGCAACAATGCAAACAGGAAAGAGATTCATTTACAGGGCTTCTAGATACCTGATCTTTACAGATCACAAGCAAAGACAATCCTGCAGAAAATCATAATAGCTTTGAAAGTAATAGCATAAACAAACCCCTACCCCAAGTATGGCCAATAATAATAATAGTAAAAGCACCACTAACTACCAAACACTTACCTTCCTTCCTTTGAAGACATGGTACCATACCGATGTGCCGCCAAAGTCGATGTGGAAGTCAGTGAAACAGCCTTTTACACTCATCAGACAGTACCTACAGAACGAGAGAAACAGGGAAAGTACAAGGGTGATTCGCAACATCTGCATAAATAGAGAAGAACGATAAATCCCTAATGCGGTTTCTAAGTCCTGACAAAAAAGATTGCATTTGCAACAGGGAGTAACCACACCATGGAAATGTTCAACTCCCAACTCAAAATGAATATTTCCTTCAAAACCATACACAGTGGAATTTCCCCTTCTCAATCAACAGCGTTATCAAAGCTCAGCAAATTATGATTTCAAAAAAAAAAATTTCAGCAATAAATCAAGGCTAATTTCTCTCTCAGAACATACAGAACGATAGTCATGGACATGGGTTTGTTTCAGATAAAGCCGTCTCAGCACCAGAACAGGGATGGAAGCTATTTACGGCTTATGCATTTGTCATCCGCAGCGTTTAGCAAGGAGCGAAATTAATCAAACCCCAAACTGCCTCAGTGTCTGGTTAAAATCTGTCCCACTGAGCCGGGAGAAGAAGAAAGTGAAGAAATCCGTTAGCTCTAATGAGCAAAAGGCATCGCTCACCGCTGGGCGTCGTGAACTAAAAAATGATTAGGCATCAATTTAGGCAAGCCCAGATGGTTGAGGGCCTGAGAAATGAGACTTCTAAATTTAGGGTCACCAAAGTAAGGATTTCACAATGGTTAGAAATGCAACTGACTGTTGAATTATTACCAGACAGTTTTGCATGTTTTGCAGAGTTCTGGCAGTGTAAATGTCAGATGATGTCACTGGAGATGACATCATGTCACTCATAGCATCAACAAACAAGCACATTGAGCACTTTGAATCCAGATGTTTTCCATACTTCAAACAAGGCAAAAGCATTCTTAGACTCAATAACTGCAGGCTGCAGCAGGTAACACTAGGGTAATACCTTGCAACCTGAACCCTCAGAGGTTACATCCTATGATTGGAGCTCTTCGATGAAAGGTTATGAATAAATAATTAATGACTACATAGTACCCTCACAAAAGGCCTAATAATGCAGTAATAATGACCCCTTTTTATGGATTTAAACACTTCGTCACGGAGGTCATGACATAATTATTGTGACTATTAAAATAAAAATGTAATATTAATAGAATTTTTATATTAAGAAAAAAGATATTTTTTTAAATATTAAGAAAATATTATTCAAACGAATTTGAAAACATTATGAACATAACATTATGAAGTATTTAAATTTTTAATAAAAAAATGTATAACATTGATTTTAACATTACCCCATGTTAAACATATTAATATATTATTTTATTATTTATATTATTAAAATTCTATGTAAGAACTAAAATATAATTGATATATTACTTAACTAAAAAACAAAATGTAACATTTTAAAATATTTTAATTTTATTTTAAAAATATGTGTAACATTAATATAAAAATTGCCCCTTGTGTAACATATTAATAGAATTTTAATATTAATAAAAAAAGGTATTTTTTAAATATTAATAAAATATTATAAAAACTAATTTGAAAACATTATGAACATAACATTATGAAGTATTTAAATTGTTAATAAAAATAATTTAGAACATTGATTTTAACATTACCCCACGTTAAACATATTAATAGAATTTTAATAATATAATAATATATGTAAGAACTTAAATATAATTTCATATATAACTTAACTAAAAAACAAAATGTAACATTTTTAAATATTTTTTTTTTATTGTAAAAATATGTGTAACATTAATATAAAAATTGCCCCTTGTGTAACATATTAATAGAATTTTTATATTAATTTAAAGTATTTTTTAAATAATAATAAAGTTAATAAAAACAAATTTAGCATTAATATAAAATGTTATTTTAAAAAATGGTATCATATTAATATAAACCCCCATGTGAAACAGTAAACAAATATAATATTATACATTATATTTAAATAATATAATATTTAAATCTGACTCTTTATTCATGGTTGTTCACATCTCCTGCCACATCTTATTTTTGTGCAGAATTGCATTTTCTGGCTACTTGAGCTGCATTTCATATTCTATAACTGTATACATGTATAATGACACCAAAGCAGAAATAAATGCATCAATAATTCTGTTATATGAATATAGATAACTCAAACGGTGACCGTTGCAGCCCGTGTCATCCAGTCAGTGAGAGGGATGATGCACCAAAGCAACCAAAACAAAACTATAACCATGATGTGCACAAACATGCTGCGTGAGCTTATAAAATTTCAGACCACACATGCAACCCTCACAAACATGTGTTTTACCAGACCGCATAACCATAAGTAGAATGACCACAAATTATTGGTCACTCTTTCATAAAACTAGCAAAGAAAGTTGAGCAAACTATACCAAACCATAATAAGACCTCTAAAGGATTCTTTAAATTATCACACCATAGTTTTCAGTGAAATAAAAGACACATACCCAGAAAATGTTCATCCTCATTTGAAGCACTTTGCCGTTCTGACATCTGCCCATGTAATTCAAAAGAGGAGAACTGAAGTGACTTTTAGCGCTGAATTCTTCCTTTATAAAGAGCTCAATGAATACAGAGAGTCAGGAGGAGGGAGTCAAAGGGAAAGTGAGATAGAGAAAGAGAGAGAGAGTGGGCTTTCCTGTGGAGGAAATACTCCCATGCGATATTCTGATTGGCTAAGGAGGATTCATTGGGATACTGCAGCAGCCCGTGAAGATCCGCCTCTTCTCCGCATTAGAAGTGTGCTGCCTAGCAACCTGATGGAGTCACAGCCAGCTTCAGGCCAAAGAAATGCGCAGCATGCGCCGAGGAGCAAAACAAGGGACTGTGGGAGATGAGCAGACCTCATCTTTGACTGACGCAGGATTTCAGATCGACTCAACAAGCTTTGAGCTGTGTCAGAAAGCCAAAATACTTCATGAAGGGAAATCGGAGCAGACAGAAGAGCAACAAAACCTTTATGGGCATTGAAACATGCACATAAAATTGCAAAAATAATAATGATAATAATGATCTCCAAATGGCAAATTTTCTTCTTCTCTCCAGTTCTTTTTTTGCCATTTACAGAGCCTAACTCGTCAGAGAGCCTGTGATTTCTCAGGACACACTCGGGGGGAAAAGCATTGGCTTTAATAGACCCTTTTCACATTTCTGGGATTCTCAGAAGCGGAAGTAGTCAAAGTTGGGTAGTGGTGAACAGAAACTACAACAAATATAATTTTTGCATTCCCATTTGCTCTAATACTAGGGTTGCACGATAAATCGAAATGGAATCGAGATCGCGATTCGACAGAAGCTGCGATTGTCATGCGTATCTTTCAGTGAAGCACTGTTCTGTGATCAGCAGTTAATCTCCATCCAAAGGCCAGAGGGCGCTCTCGCGCTGAAACTCCAAATACGCCTCGGAGAAGTGACTAAGAACGTGACTAATAAACACACGACTACGGCAATATATGGTTTATCTGAGTTCTTATTATTATAATTTTCATTAAAATAAAGTATATTTATAATGCAATGCCTTTATCACTGCTTAAATACTATGACATATGTTGCGTGCCTTATTCTGTGTAAGAAGCCACATCATCTCACAGAAGGATTTATTTCAAACACTCGACTGACGTTATGAAGTGAGTTTGGAGTAAAAATATGTTATTAAATGTGGTATTTTCACATGCTTTCAGATGGAGCAGCATTTACTTCACAGAGCCGTAGTTCACTGAGAAGCTATGCAAACAGCTGTCATTATCGCGAGCGATTTCTTCGATTTCAGAATCGCGCAATAAAATCGTCTGCGATTTTTTTTTGCGCAACTTGTCAGTGAACTACGGCTATGTGTAGTAAATTCTGCTCCATCTGAAAGCACGTGATGATGATTTCCTGCTGATTACAGAACCGGCATTACTATCAAAATGCGCATGACAATCGCATTCGATTAATTGTGCAGCCCTATCTAATACTAATAGAAAAAAATCCACAATAGCATTTCTGTTACTTTACAAAAGAGGAAAAATATTGAGAGATAATTTAATGTGTCTTTTGTATGTGTCTGTAATTTAATGCCAAGATAATATAACACAAAGTATAGTGAAATAAATTAAATTTAAATTTAATTAAATTTTTAAAAAAAAAAGGAAAAAATAAAAAACTGATAGTTTTTTTTTTATGGTAATAACAGTAAAT
The DNA here is from genome assembly GCF_001515625.1 of Sinocyclocheilus rhinocerous. Classification (NCBI taxonomy): domain Eukaryota; kingdom Metazoa; phylum Chordata; class Actinopteri; order Cypriniformes; family Cyprinidae; genus Sinocyclocheilus; species Sinocyclocheilus rhinocerous. The sequence goes on along the minus strand of NW_015635030.1, from coordinate 130,510 downwards.
GCGTCATCACAGTCTTTGGAAAAAGGTCTATTCCTAATTGTTTTCCAAAAATTAACTAAAATATTACCTCTGAACTTTGGGATATTTCATCTCAGACATGACGTTTGTGGTTTCGGTTTGTTTCTGTTTAAGATGCCGCGGCCACATATTGTCCACCCAATCCACCAGATCCACCTAAAGACAATCAGAAATACGTTAAAATAAAACGACGGGCATAAGAAACATTAAAACCCAAAGATACAAAGGAAGTTTTTAAATGCTTAACAACTAGATTCATTTACAACAATAACTGAAATTCTAACTTCTACACTTTATTATTAATATTAACAGTCGCCCTTTGCATGTGCAGAGTTATTTTAGTATTACTGATATACTATTATAGTTGTTATTCAAATTTGTAAGTAGCTTTTATTTTTATACTTTTAGTTTCATAGTAATTCTTTTTAAATTTATAGTAATTCTGTTATGTGCTTTTGTCATTTTTATTAGTTCTGGTTTAATTAAAATATTACAATTTAGGTTTAATTTATTTTTATTTGTTTTATTTTTTATTTATTTCCAGTTAGTAATTTTAGTGACTCAACCTAAACTAAACGAAATTAGAAATGTTGACTTGGCAACTAACTAAAATAAGCTCTTCAGCTAATATTTGTATTTTATTTGAGCTTTATTTCAAATATTCATCACATATTTTTTATAATATTTCTACCAAATAAAACAAACATACATTTTTTTTTTTTGTAAATCCCCAAAATTGCATGAAGGTATTAAGATTGAATGACATTGGCAAATATCACTGGGCCATAAATTATTACTAATGTATTTGACTTGATATTACTAATGAATTTATTGAGCGGAGCATTACTAGTATCCCTGCTCTCATCTACCCAATTACATTCACACTTACTGACATGTATGATACTTTGAAGAAAAGACTGCAGTCACAATGTCATCTTAAATCATGTTTAAATGGCAACTGCGCATTTTAGAGCAAATGAATGTTGAAAAGCGACAAATCAACCAAACAAATCGACCACGTTTCTTACCACAGTTGGTCTCTTGATCAAATTCTCCAGTTTGGTGTGACTGAACTCCAGGCTGATGACGTTGAACAGCTTGTCACGTTCATCCTCAGGCGTCTCATAGTAGCGGACGAACTGTGCCATGCTCATCTCTGAGCCCTTCTGTGTGCTAACGTCCATCACGTCAACAGCTCGCCTGCTGCCTGAACATCCATGCAGAGACAAGCACTTTACCACTCGATAGGCTACTCCTCTCCAATACAAGAAGTTATTTCGAATAAATATTTCTATTAAATTAGTTTTTCATGCTGAAGCGAGATTAATTATACTGGAATGGATTAAGGAACCTAGGAAGTTTGTTTCCACCATGGAATAAACAAATACAAAAAATTGTGACTCTTATCTTAAAATTCAGACTGTTTCTTGAAATTCTGAGAGAAAAAGTCAGAGTTGCGATATATAAACTCAGAATTCAGAGTGTTTTTCCTTGCTACTCCGAGGGGGAAAAAAACTTTTTTTCTCAGTATTATGACTCTGAGTTTATCTCTGGCATTTCTGTATGCATGTAAACTCAGAATTCTGAGAAAAATGTCAGAATTTTCAGATTTTTCAGAAATATTTCAAATAAATAAATCACAATTGCTTTCATGTTTTTATTCTGTGGCAGAACAGGCTTTCATAGGTACCTGATTTAAAATCAGGTTACACTTTATTTCGATAGTCCACTTTAGACATTCTATTAACTATAAGTAACTTTGTAACTACATGTCAACTACATGTCAACTAATTCTCATTAATTGGCAACTACATGTCTACTAACTTTCAGAGTAGACTGTACGGTTAGGTTTAGGTTTAGTAGAATAAACTGACATATACTTGCAAAGTTTGTCATAGTCAGTATGTTGTATGTTGTGGACCCCTCAAAATAAAGTGTTAGAAGATATTAAGCAGACAGTCTACTAATACTCTAATGACTGCTAGTTGACATGTAGTTGCAAAGTTACTTACTGTTAGTAGAATGTCTAAAGTGGACTATCGAAATAAAGTGTTACCTAAAATCATTATGAAAAGAAAATTTTAAGGACTCAGACGCACATGCCATGGCCTATACTGAGTTGCAGATGCATAGTATCACCACAAGAGGACATAAAGTTTGCTGTTAATCCATTTTTTGTATTTTCTGAGCAGGTCTTGCTGTGAAGTTATACAACTAAGTTTAAACGTTTTGGTTCTAACTGGAACCTTTGGTTTCTAAAATGTACAGCCAATAAATATTCCTCACTGTTTTTTATTCATTACCCTCTTAATACACAGATAATTACAAAGTTATTTACCAGCATCATAAATCAATGTACAGGCCATAAATCTGTGAGTAAATACAAAGCTCAGACAGCTTACGTTCTTCCTCAACCCTAATAAGGAGTAAGATGGACTTTGTATGTATGTGCATGACAACATCAAATTGATCAGCCAGATAAACTAGTGCATATGTACTCTTTATAATATAATCGTTGCCTGGGTTGCGTACGTATATGTGGGGCGGAGCTATCAAAATAGGGGCAAGACCCTTTTGGGGTAGGGGTGTGTTTGTTTTGGTGATTTCAAATATCAACATTGGCTACCAGAAATCCCTTACTCTGCCTTTAAGACAAAAGAAGACATTCTGGAGAATGTGGATAACCAAAAAGTTTCTGGTCCCCATTGATTATAGTATTTTCCCCGTACTATGGAAGTCAATGGGGACCAGCAACATTCTTCAAAATATCATTCTTCAAAATATCATCTTTTATGTTCAACAGAAGAAAAAAACATTTTGGGGTGAACTATGCCTTTAATATCAACCATTTAATATCAAATTATGAGCAGGACTATAAGTACAACTTATATTTGCAGGTGCAGGTGCCAATAAGAGAACAAAACCCCCAATATTTAAGAATATAATAAATATTAATTGCACTAATAAGCAATATACACACAAAAAAGTAAAAGAACATGTACCTTTTCCCTCCATATACTGAACAAATTGACTGTTGTATGAATTGCTCTCAAGTTTGTCCTCCAAGCTGAAGCCCCTGATGTTTGTTATCTCCTCCACATCTGACAAGTCCTCGTTCTCATCGTACATCCTTCTGCAGGTCGAGCGCTGGATGAAAACAACATATGATGAAGATGAAGATGAAGAGAACCTGCCTCATTCTGTGCTCGGATGTGAGATGGAACGCTGGGCTGGGATGCTCTATCATTTGCACGAATGTCAAATTCCATGATTAACATTCAGGCCTTAATCGTCGACCATCTTACAGCTGTTATATAATTAATACATGTCAAATCAGCGTGAACGAGTTCAAACTTCCCGATGAATATTAGACACGAGGGTCGCGGGGCAACAATGCGTGCTGTCTCGCACGAGCGTCTGTATATGGAGCATCTTGCTCTCTTTGTAATATTATGAAACGTGTGCTTTCCTGTTTACCATTACGAGCCGATCGTTATTACATTTAAACTACTAGTGTGGCGTATGTCGCTCTAATTCTCGTATTACAGTGATTCGCACCGATTTAGGCCACTAAACACAATGCATATCGATGTGAGGCTGAAATCCCCGATTTAAAACGAGTCTTTGAGAGGACAGCTTCAACTACACACCAGTTTGCGTCCGGATTCCGCACACGCCTCCATGTCCGAGTCTTTCGTCCGTGTTAATTCCCTCAGCGCTTTATTTGGACCATATTCAACGCGTAAAGTTGTGCACACTTTGATTGCTTGTATAGAAAACTAAGTAGGAACCATTTTTGTGTAGTGCACCGCGTGACGTCACGGTCAACAGAATCAAAATATTGCAGGCACGTCACGCGGATCGTGTTTATGAGGGGCCAAAACAATATGCGATATTTTTTTTCTGAGTACTTATCAGGGGTGCGTTTCCCAAAAGCATCGTTAGCTAACTATGGTTAGTTCCATTGAACTCTATTGGTAACGACGGAACTTGCGACCATAGTTGCTTCTGGGAAACGCACCCCAGAATGGTTTGTTTGTGGGGGGCGTTTTACAAGCAGAAATTGTTTTTTGAGGGAGTCGGAATTGCTCTTTCTTTATTCGGTTTGGCACGCACGGGCTGCAGCTGCTAAACTCATGCATTTGTGCTTCGACAAGATACTCTATTAGTGCGACAATAACTGATATTTACTACCGTTTGCCTATTCTGATATTACATCCACACGTTATAGCCTCAGTTACAATAGAAATAGCCTACATATGCATGACCGATTCTTTTTAAATCAGAATTATTTGGGGCATTGAATGAAAGATTTAGAAGATTTATAACAGATTATTATTATTAGTAATAGTAGTAGTAGTTATCACCATCATCATAATTAATATTATCATTGTTTATTATTTACCAATTACTTTAAAAAGCTAATAGTGACCAAGTTGACATCAAAATGTGCATATTTGCTAATATAGTAAGGAGAAAAAATATTCATCCTCATGACAAATAAAAACTACCGTTTGCCTATTCTGATATTACATCCACACGTTATAGCCTCAGTTACAATAGAAATAGCCTACATATGCATGACCGATTCTTTTTAAATCAGAATTATTTGGGGCATTGAATGAAAGATTTAGAAGATTTATAACAGATTATTATTAGTAGTAGTAGTAGTAGTAGTTATCACCATCATCATAATTAATATTATCATTGTTTATTATTTACCAATTACTTAAAAAAGCTAATAGTGACCAAGTTGACATCAAAATGTGCATATTTGCTAATATAGTAAGGAGAAAAAATATTCATCCTCGTGACAAATAAAAATATAAAAGTTTTTTGATTAATGCATAATATTAACTAAAATTAATTTAGATTTTTAAAATGTGCATATTTGTTAAACTTCACAAATAATGTGTAGTGTTAATTAAAATAAAATTAGATTTTTATGAAAAATAAAAAGTGAATATTTGCTAATATAGCTGTTATTGTTAATATTTGATAATATAGGAGAAACAAAAAATACATACAGACAAATAAAAATATATATATTTTAAATAATGCATAATGTTAACTAAAGTAAAATTATATTTTTATGAAAAAAAGTTTTTATCAAAATGTGCACAGTTGCTAATATAGCAAGGAGAAACGAAAATGCTTCCTCCTGGCAAAGTAAAATTTCTTGTTGATGTGTTTAGAAAACGCGTAAGATATTAATATTTTATACATATGAAATTACATTTTTAAAAAGAGCCATTTACAAATAATTTTACAAAAAACATAATAATAATAATTTTGTTAAGAAAGTATTCAATACAAAATATTCACCTACATCGATTCTGTTATGTTCTCACACGAATAAATGTGTAAACAAATGTGTTGTCGCGAAGGCTTGTGGGTAATTCCTTCACGATGCATCCAGTTTCACTTGAACAAGCCAGCTGACTGTCTCGTTCAGCCGCGGCGCTGGAGATTCACCATTAACCCGGCGCAATGCTTCGGTTCAGCTGAATCTCTCGGATAGTTTCTCATAATCTCTGCTCGGATGAACATGAGTCGGAACGAGCATTCGCTGCAGGCTCTGTCCTGGAGAAAGCTTTACCTGAGCAGAGCCAAACTCAAAGCGTCCAGTCGCACGTCTGCTCTTTTATCCGGTTTCGCAATGGTGAGTTGTTTTTCGCGTCTGTTTCTTTAGTGCTGTGGATGTTCAGTTTGCACCGGCGGTATAAACACCGAGTTGTTAAAGAGAAAGCGCGTCTTTAATAATGTTGTGTAAGTTTAAGCGAATATTTTGGATTCAAAAGGCGCATGACTCGAGTCTTTAATGCATCTGCAATCACAAACTGACAGCCACAGTTGTTTAGCTTGTGCTAATGCTCAGCTAGATACTGTACATATATTCATGACTGCAGTTTTTACTTAGTGATGCTTATAAAGAGCATCACGAGAAACATATTACCCGGATGCAGCCAAAACCTCAACTTCTTGATTCTTCCACTGCAGTGCACTTTAATTCCGGGCTTTAAGATTCTTGAGACATCTTACAATTTAATTTGCACATGCCCAACTTTAAATTAACATGTCAATCTTCTTAAAACCTAAATGCACGTTCTGTTTCATGTAAATATTCTTAATGTTTAAAAAAAATAATTCTAAAAACATTCAAATCAATTTTAAAGGCTTTTTATTTTTATTTTAGATAGATAGATGGACGGACATACAGACCTACAGATAGATAAGCTTTAAAAAAAAAAAGGCATTTTTTAAATTATTTATATATAGATATATAAATATATAAAAATAAATGTGTTATTTATTATAGATCTATAGATAGATAAGCTAAAAACATAATTTTTTAAATCATTTTTATAATACTTCCCAGATAGATAGATAGATAGATAATTTTTTATAATTATATATATGTATATATATATATATATATATACACATTTAGATGTTATTTATTTACATATGATTACTTATTACTAATAATAAATAAATGTAAATGATTTTATTATACATCATTTATATTTATACTTATAGTATTGTATACTATAGCTAGCAACATTTAATATATTTTATGTTACATAAAATTGTTTATTTTGTCAGCACAGTAAGGTTCCTCTCTAATGGTGTTGAAAATTCAATTTATGGAGTAGAAAATCAGTTTAAAAACTTTCATCAATGTGAATGCTAGTTTTCTCATTATAATGACTGGGTTCAGAGACTGTATTTTACCTGTGTTTTCCTTTCATTCAATAGGTGGCCATGGTGGAAGTACAGCTCGACACCAACCACGACTATCCCCCAGGACTGCTCATCGCTTTCAGCGCTTGCACCACTGTGTTGGTGGCCGTCCACCTGTTCGCCCTCATGGTGAGCACCTGCATCCTGCCCAACATCGAAGCGGTCAGCAACGTGCACAACCTCAACTCTGTGAAGGAGTCTCCTCACGAGAGAATGCATCGCCACATCGAGCTGGCCTGGGCTTTTTCCACCGTCATTGGAACATTGCTCTTCCTGGCCGAGGTGGTCCTGCTGTGCTGGGTCAAGTTTTTACCCATTAAGCCGAAGGACCAGAAAAACGGTACTATATCCGCCGGGGTGGCCGCTGCGATCACGTCTACCTCCATCATGGTCCCTTTCGGCTTGGTTTTTATCGTCTTCGCTGTGCATTTCTACCGCTCACTGGTCAGCCACAAGACCGACAGGCAGTTTCAAGAGTTAGAAGAGTTGGAGGACTTACAGAACGAATTGGACCATCGAGGGGAGTCATCTACGTTACAGTCTCCCAGTTCCCTTTACCCCTAGTTTTGAGTTTGGGAAAGAGCTTCTGTTAATGTTTTGGGTTTGTCATGTATTGCAACACATCGTTTTTTTTGACCATAGTATTGATCTATTTGTTGCATGTGGACACCAAAGCATCCAGTTTTATATGTGTTGAGGATTTGTCCACTGTTTCTGCTAGATTTACTTATAACAGACTGTGATAAATGTGAAAGCATGCACTGCATGTTTTATGGATATTTTCTTTTCATTTTTTTCCTCTTCTTATTGAAATAGTTCGCCCAAAAATGAACATTTTCTGAAACTGTACTCACTCTCAGGCCATCCAGGATATAGATGAGTTTGTTTCTTCATCAGAACAGATTTGGAGAAATGTAGCATTACATCACTCGCTCACCAATGGATCCTCTGCAGTGAATGGGTGCCGTCAGAATGAGAGTCCAAACAGCTGATAAAAAAATCACAATAATCCATTAAGACATTTTTAACTAAAAATACGGCTAAAATATGACTCCCCTATCCATGATATTGCTTTCTCCAGTGAAAAAGTCATCTCATCTGAATCAGGAGAGAAATATGCACAGATCAAGCTCTGTTTACAAACAGTTCAAAACAAATATGTTGATGGACTTTATCATTGGATGAAGCATTATTATGAATTATGGACTGGTATTTTGGCCAGAAGTGACAGTTTAAAGTGATTTGGTTCTTACAAACACACAGCTTTTCACTTCACAAGATGTTAATTGATGGACTGGAGTTGTGTGGATTATTGTGATGTTTTTATCAGCTGTTTGGACTCTCATTCTGACGGCACCCATTCACTGCAGAGGATCCATGTAGTGATGTAATGCTACATTTCTCTAATCTAAATTTCTAAAATCTGCTCCAAACTCATCTACATGAGTGGCCTGAGGTTGAGTAAATTTTCATTTTTGGGTAAACTATTCCTTTAATTCACCACAGGGAAAATCCTTCATTTCAGTATGGCAGCTGTGCCAATTTTGTTACTTACAAGGATTTTATTTTCACACAAGGCAAGCTGCATTCTTACAGACATTTTTTATTTTATTTTTTATTATTATTACAAGGGGACACTTTTATGTCCACTTGACCAAATAATTTTGATGCGTTCTGAATCAGGGCTTTGCTGTTGAACAGCTGAATCAAAACCAAAAATCATAGTCTTATTCAAACTCCATTGTTCTCCTAAATGAACCCCCTGAATGAGCACATCTTAGTAGAAATGAAGGCACTTTATCAACATGTTTGTCTGACCTTTTTTGGTAGTATTTGAAACAGCTTCCCATTAAAGGGGCCTCTGTTCACTCTGAAGTTGGACGCAAGTGCTTAGAGCCGTCACGACTAAAGAGCTGGCAGGATTGTGTGATTATGCTAGCAAACACATTTTTATAAAGTGTTTATTAAGCAGAGGACCGTTTAAGCATGTAGTTACATCAGCAGCATTGGTGAAAAACATTAAATTAACATGTTCAGTATTGCCAAATTGAAATACAATGATTTTTTTCCCAGATGTTTGTGAAATAATATCCATCTTGTGCAAACAGCTTGTGTAAAGTTTGATTAAGAAGCTCTTTTTATTAGTGCACACTGCACAGCATGTGCTGGAATTTAAAAGCCCACAGTTTTATACATTTTAATTAAAGTCTTAATCAGACCAACTTCAACCAAACACCTTTTTGTGTTCTTTTATATCATGTATGACATGCATTTCTTGCCAAAAACAAAATCTTGCCATTTTGTTCAATACTAGTAGATGCAGAATGTACCAACAGCTTTTATGTATTGTGTGATAGTGTTTTTATTGTGCGTGAGGGGTTGATAAAACGTATTTCACTGCACTAGTCTGCCTTTTTTGATTTCAGGATATTGTCAAGGTACATATTGCCTAGCAACCATGTGATTTGGAATCGTGGTCTCTGTTGATTTCTCCTTGTCCTCAGTGAAAAATGCTTGTGCCTCCATCAGCACAGCCTGTGAGTCCTGTAGGCAGACCTTTGGACATAAAAGCAGAGTTGTAATGCCACAGCATTTCTGAATCTGCATTTGGTAACAAACCATGCAAAATGACGAAACATTTTGAGCTGTTTGCTGTCACAGTGGTCAGAACCTATGACTGAAAGCTTGTATTATCGGTAATGCTTTATTTATTACTATTAAAATGGAAATCATGCAAATGAGCAAACATCAGCGTTAATCATTTACCATGGGAATTGGATACACTGTTGGTTTAACTGCTGCTTCTCTCCCAAAATCAAACGCGGTTCCACACTTAGCAACACCGTCAACCCAAAAGCCTTCATACAGCTGACCTCTGTCCAGGTAGTAGAACTTGCCGTGTCCGTTTTTCTGTCCGACGCTCCAGGTGCCCACAAAGCGGTTTCCATTAGCTTAGCAAAAATAAAAGATAAAAATGTCTGGATCATAATTCACAGCTCAAACTTCACTGCTTTCTTCTGCAAGAAGAAAACAAAGCCAATTTTTAGGATCATTAAGATTATTTGCATTATTTTATTTTATCCCCATTTTTTTATTGATTTTTAGCAGACATATAAAAAGGTATTACATCAGTTACAAAATGAGATAAGGTGTCTGATCAGAAGAAACACAAGAAACAAAAATTAATACATCCTTATTTTAATTAAGAAAATTTCCCCCCAAATTCTCATTACCATAATGCAAAAAATATGATTACTATCATTTATATATAATAAATTTATTAATGTAACAAATGTCATGCTAAATAAAATTGTATTGTTATTTACCATATATAAATACCAAATTGCCATAATGCAAAAATTTATCAAATATATATATATATATATTAATTGTTTTAATTATTTATTACAATTATTACTATATATATATAAGGCATTTATTTATTATTTAAAATAAATTGTAATGCTAAATAAAATATTTTAGTTTATTAATACTTATTGTATTTGATTTATAAATACAAAATAATAATGCATAAAAGATATGTATTGCTTAAATGTTTAATTTGGGAGAACTTGCACAATTGGTGGCTGACTAAATACTTTTTTGCCCCACTGTATATATATAATTACTATAACATATATAATGCATTTATCTAAATAAAATGTAATTCTAAATAAATATTTTCATTTATCATTTATGATAGACATTAGTTTATTAGTACTTATTGTATTTATGATTTATAAATACCAAATAATAAGGCATAAAATATATGTATTGCTTAAATGTTTAAATACATTATAGTATAGTATTATAATATTATTATAATGTTTAATTTCTATATATATGTATGTATGTGTGTATATATATATATATGTGTGTGTGTGTGTGTGTGTGTGTGTGTGTAATTACTATAACATATAATGCATTTATCTAAATAAAATGTAATTCTAACTAAAGTATTTTCATTTATCATTTATGATAAACATTATATACATTAGACATTAAATTATACATCTATATATTTATTATATATATATCCCTGTAGTGCAAGAACCAATATAAACTCTCACATACTCTTTAGTTTCAGGGTCAGTCTTGCTCAGGGTTCCATAGCCTTCTCTCTTTCCACACCTCCAGTCCCCATCATAGATCATTCCTGTTTTCTTCCAAACCTGTGCTCCTTTTCCTTATCAGAGTAAAAGCTATGTTCAGGAGCATTTTGTTAATGGAGGAAAATTCTGCCAAATCGAGCTTTAATAAGCAGCGTTTCCTAGGAACACATAATGTAATCTGCAGAACACATCTAAATAACAAAGTAAATTAAATTAAGGCTTGTCCATTAAAATTGCCAGGCTTCTTACTGTGATCCTCAAGGCCTCTAATGTTTAAAACATGCCATTAAATATTCAATCCAATAAATATTACCATGTTTCTTATTATCCATCCACTCGCCTGTGTATTGATCTCCATTGACTGAATACACAGTGTGATGCGGGCCACATTTTTGGGCCTTTTTGTCCCAAAGTTTTACAAGTGGTTCTGTAGTCCGGGTCTCTTCAAGAAGGTCATACTGTACATAAAAAGATGACTATTATCATTAAAATATTATTAGCTTGAACATGCTAGCACTAAAGTACTTTTTGTAGGTTTTTCTGCACTTACAAAGTGCAATTACAATAAAAGTTGAGTAAGGTAATCATAAAGTAGGTCTATTAGCACCTGCTCAGACCTTACCTGTCTTGAAACAGCTTGATCAGACCAAATTCACCATCCAAATCACTTAAATAAACTTAAAACAGACAAAACAATTATATTTAACCTGCAATAATGCTCGATGTCGACTGACCTGTCAAAGGAATTCGTGTACGGTAACCTAGCAACAAGCATTCAGCCTTGACTTATATTTATATTCGCTGACGCTCCCAGTCGTTAGGTGGCGATGTCATCCTTGGAATCTTACGCTCGCCTGTGATTGGTGGACGGGTGAAGAAGCGGAGCTGATATAAATAGCTGGAGCGCCTACTAGCGGCAGTGTGCGGCAGAGCAGCGCCAGCGCAGACGGGTACAATGTCACTGGAGAGATGTCAAAGTGAATGGACAGAAATAGAGCAAGAATATCAGCAATTACAGGTTTGAACTGAACGGATATGTGTTATATTAGTGCTCCGATAGACGAAAGATGAATCTTGTGTTAGTAAGGAAGAATATGTGTCTGTTTTGGATGTTTATGACGCGGCTAACAGGCTTTAGCTCATCAGATTAACTGATTTTCTTTTATTACTGTACATGTGTATTAAACCGGCATCAGTTCTGAAAAAAAACTTATTAAAATGACTCCATATATTCGTTTATATATTTTATTCTTTTAATAAATTTGGTGTGTTAGTAAAGTAGATCTGATAATGATTCACGAATTTAACTGGTTAAGCCAGGTTAGATGTTAACCAAGAGTTGTTGCTCAACTGTAAAAATTATCGTATAATCGATTCGTGATAGACAGGGTTAGATTACAGGATGGCGAAGCTCTAGACTCCAGGGGTTTGAATACTACTAAAAAGTGTTTTTTTAGGGCATGATACCATGGTAACACTGTTTTTGTTTTGTTTTGTTTTTTTATACATAACATGGTAGTACCCTGGTATTTTTTGAATTTCCCTGGAGTACCATGTAAAAACCTTAAGTAAAAATATTCAGTACTATGGTACAAATCAAAGAACCGTAGTATTGCCATCATTTATAATTTAACCATGTAAATACCATTGTAGCTGAATATGTAAATATCATTCAGTATTCATCACCACTCATCTATTATCGGGCCTGGTTATTGATAGAAAGGATTGGCCCATGTTTAAAATGCCCTTCTCATGTTCAAAATGACTCATGCTTAAAATGGAGCATCCAGAGGATGCCATGTGCCCATTGAAAAGTCATGCATGTATTCGGAAACGATTCTGATTTGATTTTGACTTCCAGGACTTTGACTTGCATGTTTTAGGAAACGCACAAAGTCTACAGACTGAAGCTGGAGGAGCTGACGAACCTGCAGGCGATATGCAGCAGTGCCATTAGCAAACAAAGAAAAGCCTTGAAAGACCTCAAGCATAGTCTTCATAAGTATGAGCCGAGTTTCAGATGTTACTAAAGATCTTGAGGACACATTCACAATGATGTAAACTGATCTTTTTTTGTTGAAAACAGGTGTACGAAAACTCGCAGTGAAAAAGAAACGGAGGTGATAAATGACCTGCAGGTCCAAATTAAAGAAAGGCAAAATGTCTTTTTTGACATGGAGGCCTATTTGCCAAAGAAAAATGGGTGAGTTTTAGTTCTTCATTCTGAGTGTGTTATTTATAATACCACAGTTGTGAGGTTTGGTTTTGAGGCTTTCCTACTATCTTACAACTGTTGTCTTTCAGATTGTACTTAAATTTAGTACTTGGAAATGTGAATGTCACACTCCTCAGCAACCAAGCCAAGTGAGTCAGATGTGAGCATGTCCATTGAGCGGAGAGAGATTTCCCAATACAAAATTGCTGATTTTGTGTTTTACACAACAGGTTTGCGTACAAAGACGAATATGAGAAGTTCAAACTTTATATGACTATAATACTAATGTTTGGTGCCGTCACCTGCCTCTTCCTTTTCAACTACCGGTAAGACGAGAGATCTGAATAGTTCAATGTTATTTATTTAATTTAATGTTATTAATAATTTAACGTCCCATTCACAGGGTTACAGATGAAATCTTCAACTTTTTATTGGTGTGGTATTATTGCACATTGACAATAAGAGAGAGTATCCTCATGAGCAATGGGTCACGGTGAGTTCAGTTTAAAATACATTTGATCAATGCTATGACTTAACGCTACGCTATGTCAATGCTATGACCACTTAGCTGTGGTGCTAGCGGGAGATTCAGGTTTGAATCTCTTTTCCCAGTATTTTGCTGTCCTCCCTCAATTCTATCAATTAACAATGTGTTTTGGGGCTCAAAATGCTCAAAATAAATTAAAATGAACTTTGGTTGTTTTATTTTATTTGTTTGTAGTAGTTTATTTTGTTTCTTTTTGTTTATTTATTTGGTTGCAGTACTTTATTTATTTGACCATTTGTATTGTATTTTGTTTGTTTTTGTTTATGTATTTGGTTGTAGTATTTAATTTTTATTTCTTTGTCTGTTTATATATTTATATGGTCGTGGCATTTTTATTTAAATGTTTTATTTTTTGTGTGTATTTATTTGGTTGTAGCACTTTGTTTGTCTGTTTATTTATTTGGTTGTAGTATTTTATTTTTATTTATTTATTTGGTTGCAGTACTTTATTTATTTGGCCATTTTTATTGTATTTTGTTTGTTTTTGTTTATGTATTTGGTTGTAGTATTTTATTTTTATTTATTTATTTGGTTGTAGTATCTTATTTTTATTTATTTATTTGGTTGTAGTATTTTATTTTTTATTTCTTTGTCTGTTTATATATTTATATGGTCGTGGCATTTTTATTTTTTTGTGTTTATTTGGTTGTAGCACTTTGTTTATTTATTTGGCTGTGGTATTTTATCTTGTTTGTTTGGTTTGTTTGTTTGTTTGGCTGTGATTGTTAATTTATTTGGTTGTTTTTGTTTATTTAGATGTATTTTATCTATTTATTCAGTATGTAATTTTGTTTAATGTATTATGAAGCATGATTATGATTTACGTTGTATTGATTTATTATTTCTTACTAGAATTAAAGGTTGGTGGGTGTCACATCACTACGTCTCAACCTTTTTATCAGGTGTTATGTTGACATGGTAAGTGTTTAGGCCACAAATCATATAACGTATTAATTTTTTCCCATCACCGGCTTGTATTTCATCACCACTCTCTGTTTCTGTCTTTTAAGGCCAGAAGGTCCAATGTATCAGATGTTCAGAAGTCAGTTCCTGGCTTTCTCCATCTATCAGAGTGAGTATAATCTATTAACTGCTCTCTGTGGGTTTTTATGTGTCTTTTGTTTGTTGTTAGAATGTTTAATGTTGATGGTTTATGTTTCTCTGGCAGGTTGTGTGCAGTTTCTTCAGTATTATTATCAGAGCGGCTGCTTGTATCGGTTACGGGCTCTGGGGGAACGAAACCAGCTGGACCTGACTGTGGGTAAGAATTGTGACTGATTTGAATCCTGGGAGAAATGTTGATCTGGATGATGTCATGGTTTCACGCTGCAGCTGTTAGATGCTGCAGACCCCAGACTGACCTCTCATGTTACTCTTACAGAGGGCTTTCAGTCGTGGATGTGGAGAGGGCTTACATTTCTCCTTCCGTTTCTATTCTTTGGCCATGTGAGTACCAGCATTTAACTGTTGCCTGTATCTTTTTTTTTTATGTTGATTCTCATGCAACCTTTAAAGGTCATGCAATCTTAAAAAGTTTGTCTATGAAAATTGTCATGCATTTGACAGCGTAACATCTATGTAGTTCATATAACTGTGTGTATTTTAAAATGCTTGGGGTTAGTAAAAAAAAAAATTTTTTTTTGAAAGAAATTAAGACTTCTATTTGGCAAAGACACATTAAATGGATCAAAAGGGACAGTGGAGACATTTATAATTATACAAAAGATAAAAATATATATATTTTTAATTCATCAAAGAATCCTGACAAAATCTATCACGGTTTCCACAAAAATATGAAGCAGCACAACTGTTTGCAACTTAATAAGAAATGTTTCTTGAGCAGCAAATCAGCATATTAGAATGACTTCTGAAGGATGTAATACTGAAGACCGGAGTAATGATGCTGACAATTCAACTTTCCATCACAGGAATAAATTATATTTTATAATATACTGAAACAGAAAAGTTTTTTTTTTAAATTGCATTAATATTTCAAAATGTTACTGTATTTTTGATCGAATAAATTTGCCTTTGGTGAGCATGAGAGACTTCTTTCAAAAACATTTAAAAAATGTACAGACCCTGAACTTTTTAACAGTATTATATATTGATTCCGTTGACAGGCATGTAAGAGAATTGTGTTGTTTTCTCTCCTCTGGTCAGTTTTGGCAGCTGTACAATGCTGCGAGTCTTTTTAAGCTGTCTGCCCGTGATGATTGCAAAGAATGGCAGGTAAAGAGAGCAGCTGAAGTTGTCAGACATCACTATTATTGCTCAAAACCCCAAGTATTAGTCTTCTGCACATTTCTCATCCAATACTGGTATTCATTTTGCCAGTATTGCAAATAGATTTTTGCACTTAAATGTTTTGTTTTCCAGGTGTTCATGTTGGCCTTGACGTTTCTCGTCCTGTTCTTGGGAAATTTCCTCACAACTCTAAAAGTGGTCCACCAGAAGCTCCAGACGAACAAAGAAAAGGTTAAAAATAACTGACGAGACGCCAACTGGAAGATTTCATACGCAGCGAGGCCAGTGTGGAAGTCACAGAACTGAACTTCAAAGTGCACAAAACTGTTTCGTCTATAGGAGTTGCGTCCCACAAGCTGTTTGGAGAGGGTTGGAAGTAGATGTTGACGTCTCCGCGAACTCGTTTCAGCAGCGGCAGTGAAACTCAAGATTTCGTGTCACGTTGCCCTATCGTCTGCCATGTTGTTTTTGCTCGTATTTATGCAATCACAGCAATTAGAGGGTAATGTTTGGGCTAGATACTACTGACAACTTTAAGACCCTGTATACTCAATAAGTGAGGAGACTTCAGTTCACTTTTGTTTTGTTCCTGTGCATGAATATGTTTACAATAAGCTACATTTAAAGTTTATGCAATGCAGCAGGAAGGCTACAGAACTGCAGTTGCTCAGTTCATTGCAGCATCTCAAAGGGATTTATGTTTTTTTTTGTTTGTTTTTTTTAAAGCTGGATAGTGATTGAAGTACTTGTTCTCATACAAGGCATTTTAGCTGAAGCATATTCTTTTGTTGGAAAGCATTGATGCAATGCAACTTCAAGGGAAAGGTGTGTTTTGCACGTTGCGGCACAGTGCTTGAACAAGGCCAAAGAATTAAAGAAATAGTTCAACCAAAAATGAAAATTTGATTAGAATTTACTCAACCTCAGGCCATCCAAGATGTAGATGAGTTTGTTTCTTCATCAGAACAGATTTGGAGAAATTTAGCATTATGTCACTCGCCCACCAATGGATCCACTGCAGTGAATGGGTGCCGTCAGAATGAGAACCCAAACAGCTGATAAAAACATCACAATAATCGACAATCCACACCACTCCAGTCCATCAGTTAATGTATTGTGAAGCGAAAAGATGTGTTTGCAAGATACAAATCCTTCATTAAGACTTTTTTTACTTAAAATATGAGTCCTCTATCTATAATATTGCTTTCTCCAGTGAAAAAGTTAATCAATCATGTTTGTGGATTTTGATGTGAGAGGACAACAGCAGATGGTCTTTTATACTATAAGTGAAATGATGGATTATGAACTGGTATTTTGACCAGAATTGACTGTTTAAACTTCTTAATGATGGATTTGTTTCTTACAAACACGCAGCTTTTAACTTCACAGGATGTTAACTGATGGGCGGGAGTCGTGTGGATTACTTGTGGATTATTGTGATGTTTTTATCGGCTGCTTGAGCTCTCTCATTCTGACGGCACCCATTCACTGCAGAGGATGCCATGCTGAATGTTCCAAATCGGTTCCAAAAAAGAAACAAACTCATCTATAATTCGGTGAATTCCCAGCAAATTTCACTTTTGAGTGAATTATTCCTCTAAGGTCACATGATATTCCCTGACACCTTGAAAATGTGGATTTGTATTTTTAATGATGGCAATAAAGCTCCGGTAACACTTCATAGTACATTTGAATCAAAAAAGAAGCATCCCTTTTTTCTTGCTTTGTTATTTTTACGTGTTTGGTAGTTGTATTCAAAGTCATAGTAACTGCATTTTAAGTCCGAATAACAAAAATGTTGAACTACATCTTGAAAAATGGAAATGAATGCTTTTAGAATTACATCCGCTGTAATAGTACAAACCAGTATGTGTTTCTGGTACTTTGACCGTGTCAAAGAAAAAGCATATTGTTTTGCTTGTTAATGCGACATTTTTTCAAGGTACACCATCAGGGAGTTTGCAGACAAGACCTTTTTCCTATGTGATATTACAGATGCAAGTAGTGTCAGAAGTTGCATTTGGTTACTGGATGATTTGTTTGCCTTAATGCTCTCCTTTGCCTGTTCACACCTGGTTTAGATTAGCCTAGAACCCAAGTGTTACAAGTTGTTTGGAATTTCATGGGCTCAGTGAACTGTACCTGAAACAAAAAGCTGTAATTAAACGGCATTTCTCATGTTGGGACGTATACGTAATAGTTGTCACTCTTCACAGTGTGATTTTGTAAGTGTTTTGTGTTGAAAGAAATAACTGCACTTTTTGCTTGAACGTAAAATAAGCCTTCAGACTGGGGGGAAAGAAGGTTTTCAAAGGACCCATTAGATATTAAGTTGGATTTCTATTGCCCTTCTGTTGCTATAGAGCAAATAAATTCAATCTGATGCAATCTGTGTGGCCTCGTGTGAAAATCTGTTACTTAGGCCTTCACCACCAGAGGGAGAAAGAGTGGAGCATGTGCTTCTACTTGGGGCTTGTGGGTGATATACAGGTGCTATAAGCGATTGTATTTATTATTTACTCGTTTAGTTATAAAGCTCTGTGTAGTCTAGTGTCTAGCTATTATTATTATGTCCAATTTTATAGCTTTATTCAATGGTTACGGTTTTATTTGTTGTTATATTAGTGTTACAAATATACCGTATTTATGGAATACAATATATAAAACAAACTATATATTATAATCATAAATAATTAATAAAAGAAATTATTTCAAAACAGTGCAGAGTAGCTTCAATGAAATTGTCAGTAAATTCATATTGATAATATTTTCATGCTTATACGTAGTCTAGGCTTCCGTTACCGCAGTCGCATCCTGCTAAGCAGGAGTTTTTGCGCTAACCACAAGAAGATCACTCTTGTATTCCGAGCAAGTTTGTTTTGTTAAAGAAAGCAGAGATTTTCACTCATATGTCTGCCTAATATCTGAAAACTGCATTATGCAAATGAAAAGTAGGCTACCTGTGTGCCGATGCAGCTGTAGCTAGGCTATAAAAGAGCTACAGAAGTGACTTCATCCTGTTTCACACATGATTCACTTCAGTAGGCAAAACACCTAAAAGCATGTGTGTGCACAATATATAACTTAAAATATCACGGGTTTATTTGTGCAATCTACACTCAGGCAAATGGTTTTCAACTGATCCAACACTTTCTAGTGTCTATGTGAGATTTGAAGAAGTTATCGAGATATAGTAAATCAACCTTAAAGAAACAAAAATGAAATTCTAGCCTAGTTAAAACGTTGTAAATGGTGGTGGTCTACACACAGACTGATATTTCTACAAATCAGGATTTTTGTACACCACAGTATAGGCCTCCTTTTTTGTTCAGAAAGCTTTATATAATATATAGACTCACAAAATACTGTAACTCAAAAACTGCTGTGTAAGTTGATAACATGAATTGCACACCCAGTGTAACATAGTGGCTGTTACTTCAGTTAGTTGTGCGTTACTATTATAAACAACACAGAATGTAACCAAATTCAAAGTGTGACCATGTGATGTATAGTCATCCCTGAGACATCAGCAGCAGTTTTTCCATCTCCTGTTGGATCCACGATCATGGAAGACCAAATTCCATCAAGTCATATCAGTAACACCAGCAGAAGGATGTGGTGTGGACCACTACAAACTTATCACACACACACTGGTGACCTCTGTCAAAGAGTAAGCCTTGCTTGGTGGGCAGATTATGAGAAAACGCACACCACAAGCATGTCCTGAAAAATATTCCTCCGTGAAAGCTTAAACAATAGTGAGAAGCTTTGCAGATGGTTTTGGAATTTTTACAAAATATCCTAGTTCATATATACAAAACTTGAACAAATGTGTTCCTTCTGGTAATGGTCACAGGATGGTGCAGCGTTTCTTCTTCTTGCGACGATGTCTTGCTTTAGCTCTGGCCGATAGCGCTCGCTTTGTTGCCTCTCTGAAAATGTCCTCTACGTTTTCTCTATATTTAGCTGAACACTCCAGGTATATCTCAGCGTTCATTTGCTTCTTGATCTCTTCACCCTAAGAAAGAGATATGAAGGTTGGTTACTCAGTAAACATATCTATATCTATATCTATTTATATACATACACACACTATATATACTATTTATATACATACACACACTATATATATATATATATATATATACACACACACATGACAGTAAATTAGTTTACACCAACATATAAAAAATACATAAATATAAAAGTAAAATTAATTAATTAAAAATCTAAATATTTAAAAATATATATATAACTACCATTCAAAATGTTGGGGTTAATAAGTTTATTTATTTTATTTTATTTTATGAAATTAATACTTTTATTCAACAGGGATGCATTAAATTAATCAAAAGTGACAGTAAAGACATTTATAATGTTACAAAGAACAAATTTCTATTTCAAATAAATGCTGTTCTTTTTTACTTTTTTTTTTTAAGTAACATGGTTTCCACAAAAATATTAAGTAGCACAACTGTTTTGAACACTGAATGTGTGTGTGTAGATAGATAGATAGATAGATAGATAGATAGATAGAAAAAGTAACAGTTTCCACAAAAATATTAAGCAGCATAACTGTTTTCACATTGAATATATTTAATATATAGTAGCATTAAAAATAGCAAACTTAACCCAATATGACTTGTATTTGAGACTGAGGGCTTGTGATGTTCTTTATTTTGTAAGTCGAATGTCTGCCAGATGAATGAATGTAAATGTAAAGCCAACCTGGAGGTAGGTGATGGGCACCAGATCTAAAGCTTTGAGCTTCCTCATCTTCTCTTTGTCCTTTCGCAGGTCCGTCTTGCACCCTATCAAGACAATGGGGACGTCACGGCAGAAATGACGGACCTCTGGGTACCACTGTAGGGGAAGATGAAAAAAAAAAAGTTTAAAACTGAACTTCTTCTTTTATATAAATACTTTTTCTGGTCTTCCTTAATGCCGTAATGGTGTACTGTATCTATCTTTAGGCCATGAATGAACAGTTTGCTGTGTCTTTATTTAAACAGGGCTCAACACATTCCTCTGAACTGACACGACAGGAAGCTTAAAATAAATACTGTTTCTTTTCAGAGGTGGTCCATCTGTAATCATCTACTGTTCAGGTCAAAGTTTATCAGCTCACAGTTGCTAACAAACAAAGTTAAAACAGACTTTCACCTGATGAACACTTCGGTTTCATACTCAACTGAAGGCAAATGATTTCACCTTTATCGTGACATTGTCGAACGACGTCGGATTGGTCACATCGTAGCAGATGAGAACAAGGTTTACTTCTTGATACGACAGAGGCCTCAAGCGGTCATAGTCCTCTTGGCCTGTCAATAAACAGATTAGAAGGAAATGACGTCATTTTAATCACACTGATACCTGAAAACAGCGCTGCATTATGTGGACTGTTTCTATGGCGACGCTTCTAAACAAGTCATTGAAGCCGAGGAGGTGGAGACCTCTGACCATATACAGCATCTTCCTGTGTCGTATTTTATGAACAAAGTATTTTGACGAAAAACCGAGATGTGGTAGAAAACCACATCCTGGCTTCAACATCCTGTTCCTGAGACGCACAGAAGGTCCGTGCAGCAGTGTGGGTCTGATAAGCAGCTTGATTACTAAAGATGCAGTTCAATTTAGACAAAAGAGACATTTCGAAGAATTTCTCATGGAGAAATTCAAGTTATATAGACATCAGGGGTTCACCGAGGTCAGTGACAGTAAATGAGTAAATGACGATTAAATCAATACGAGAACATTCCAAATAAGGTATAAAATGTCTGATGATCAGTGTGACTAATAAAAATAAAACTTCCTTTTTCTATGACAATATATTCACTGTAAAAATATACTAACAATGTAAAAATATATCCTAGTTCCTGAATGTACAGTTCTGAAATGTTTGAACTATAAACAAACTAGAACATGACTAACTCAAATATCTCATTTCAATCAATTTGAGGCTTCAAAACAACTAGAACCGTTTTTTTCTGTAATAATATCTTTGTATATATATACATATAACAAAACAAAACTACTGTTTAAAAGTTTGGGGTCGGTAAGATTTTGTATCTTTTTGAAAAAAGTATTTTATGGTCACCAAGGCTGCATTCATTAAATCTAAAAATACATTAAAAACAGTAAAAATTTTGAAATATTATTATGATTTAAAATAACAATTTTCTATTTGAATATGTTTTAAAATGTAATTTATTTCACCTGATGAACACTTCGGTTTCATACTCAACTGAAGGCAAATGATTTCACCTTTATCGTGACATTGTCGAACGACGTCGGATTGGTCACATCGTAGCAGATGAGAACAAGGTTTACTTCTTGATACGACAGAGGCCTCAAGCGGTCATAGTCCTCTTGGCCTGTCAATAAACAGATTAGAAGGAAATGACGTCATTTTAATCACACTGATACCTGAAAACAGCGCTGCATTATGTGGACTGTTTCTATGGCGACGCTTCTAAACAAGTCATTGAAGCCGAGGAGGTGGAGACCTCTGACCATATACAGCATCTTCCTGTGTCGTATTTTATGAACAAAGTATTTTGACGAAAAACCGAGATGTGGTAGAAAACCACATCCTGGCTTCAACATCCTGTTCCTGAGACGCACAGAAGGTCCGTGCAGCAGTGTGGGTCTGATAAGCAGCTTGATTACTAAAGATGCAGTTCAATTTAGACAAAAGAGACATTTCGAAGAATTTCTCATGGAGAAATTCAAGTTATATAGACATCAGGGGTTCACCGAGGTCAGTGACAGTAAATGAGTAAATGACGATTAAATCAATACGAGAACATTCCAAATAAGGTATAAAATGTCTGATGATCAGTGTGACTAATAAAAATAAAACTTCCTTTTTCTATGACAATATATTCACTGTAAAAATATACTAACAATGTAAAAATATATCCTAGTTCCTGAATGTACAGTTCTGAAATGTTTGAACTATAAACAAACTAGAACATGACTAACTCAAATATCTCATTTCAATCAATTTGAGGCTTCAAAACAACTAGAACCGTTTTTTTCTGTAATAATATCTTTGTATATATATACATATAACAAAACAAAACTACTGTTTAAAAGTTTGGGGTCGGTAAGATTTTGTATCTTTTTGAAAAAAGTATTTTATGGTCACCAAGGCTGCATTCATTAAATCTAAAAATACATTAAAAACAGTAAAAATTTTGAAATATTATTATGATTTAAAATAACAATTTTCTATTTGAATATGTTTTAAAATGTAATTTATTCCTGTGATGCAAAGCTGAATTTTCAGCATCATTACTTCAGTCTCCAGTGTCACATGATCAGATGTCAAATGTTAAAAACAGTAAGGGATGCTGAATTTTTTATTTTTTTTTGTGGAAGCCATAATACTTTGTTTTCAGGATTTTTTTTTGATGAATAGAAAGTTCAAAAGAACAGAATTTATTTGAAAAAGAAATATTTTATAACATTAGAAATGTCTTTGTCACTTTTGATCAATTTAATGCATCCTTGCTGAATAAATACTCGCTCAAAAAATAAATCACACCGACCCTAAACTTTTGAACATTAGTGTAAATGATAATCAAAGTATTCAATTTAAATAACTAATTCAATTCTGAAAAAATTTAAAAACATGCAGTATTCATCCACAAATGTAACAACTGCGTTACAAATTGAGTAGTGGCTTTTAGCATGTTGCACCACATCCGCAGACACAGCTTAAAAACTGGGGTGATATTTAGAATATGAATATTTCACAATGGCTAACATGTCATTTATTTCACTGTAATATTCTGGAAGTAATTCATACAGTATGGTCTTAGATGTCAATGAATGAGGACAGAAATCTTGCACAAATTTTTTTTTTTGCAAAATAATTCAAAATGAAATTGAACACAATGCCAAAGGGATTTTTTTATTTTTTATTATTTAGATAATCATGCAATGATCAAAGTGTGTATGCGGCCTGACCTCAGGGATGACAACTTAGAAAACTATTACTAATGGTTTCACACCCATTTCACTCAACATTCCTGCCTAAATAGTTAATCAATGAAGCAGGTCACTGTAGAGAATGGGGTGTTTGGAATCTGAGGTGTGTGTGGCGTCTGTAGACACTTACCTGCTGTATCATAGAGATTCAGCTGAATGTCTTTCCCTCCATAGGATACAGTGGTGACATATTTGTCGAACACAGATGGAGCATATTTCTGTTGATTTTCAACATAAAATTAGACAAATACAGGCATACAATGGATGATGGTGCATAAAATTTCAGGTTTCTACAAGACACATTTGAAGTACAATCAAGGCGTTGGCAGAAACCAAAATTGCTGTCTGGGAGTGGAAAAACTGGCTGAGGATGTTGTGCAAATGACTCTTATACATTTTGCAATGTTTCCTTCTCTTAAAAATGGTTATTTCTGTAACTATCTTCACAACTAAAGTAAATCTGGTTTACTTACACACACAAAAAACTAAAGCAAATTTGTACTTTGCCAACCTAAAACCCCTCATCATCTAAAAGCTTACCTCTGGGAAATCTCCTTTGGCGTACACCATAAGCAGGGATGTTTTCCCACAGCCCCCATCTCCGACGATCACAATTTTGAGAGAATCAGTCTGAGTGCCATTCTGTGTCATGTCCTTTTGCGGGCCTCACCGGCCAATTCAGTTCCTCCAACAGGTGCCCAAGTGCACAGAAGTGTCAGGTAAATTCATTGGTGCGAGTGGCGGGTGAGTATAACGTGAGACGAACACTCTGCCAGGTCAGCATGCTGCTATCCGGTCCCAACTTCCTCCTCCTCTCTCCTTTTTTTCGTTTCAAACCATGTGACTATGTTTTCAAGAACCCCTGATCAGGCGTGTGACTGTAATTGAGGCTGTGTGACTCTTTTCTATGCTCGTCTACACATGGTCTGCACCATCACTAGGCGGGGTACATGAAGGCACTCCCTCCAGCCGGTCAGGAGAGTTGACTTCCTAACTACATGTTAATTGAGACAGTCCTTTGAAAAGTTTCTCACATTCTCCCATCTACAGAGGGTGGAGCGGGACAGGAGGTTGCTCTGAATGGTATGCTTAAGATGATATTAGAAAAAACATCATTGCAGTGATTATTTTAGCAATTTGTTGATAATTAAGTGAATTATGTAAGAGTGTGACTTTGTTACTAATAACAATTACATAACTAAAAGTGTTATTAATTGTATTACTAGATTTACCCACCTATTACACGTGTTAGGCTATTTTAGTATCATTCACATGTTTTATATATTTTGATTATAGTTTTTATTTTCCTTTCAAGAACTAAATAAAAGCTAACATAGGTTATATGATTAATGGCGAAGCTGAATGTCGAAATTTGTCGAGGATCCACTCCAGCTGTCCAGAGCACAAATGAAGCTTTACGCACACGTCTGCATATCTGGTAACAAACAAAAAGACTAGAAGATGATAACACTGGTATCGACTGAGATCTCTGCACTTCTTTTCTGCCCTTCTATCCTCGCGTTAGAAACAAGGCTGATGAAATCAAGATTTAGATCCCTTTAGGAACAAAGGAAACCCATTTTGGCCATTGAGTTCCAATGTAGGAGAAAATGGCTGCGCCTGCGTTCAGCCTTCTTTCTGCTCTCTGTAGAAAGAACTGAAGGCTGTGCTTCTAATAGCTGAATCTACCATGGTGCTTCAATCTGATTGGCCAGAGAGGGAACTGCTGTTAACCAGCCAATTGCCCAAGCACCCAGAATATCAAACAATGTTGGGAATGGTGGAATTGAGAAATGTATCACAACTAGTATTAGTACAAAACATTAGAAGTTTAAACACAAAAATCACCACTTTTATTTTTTGTTTACATAAGATGGACCCTCGTGAAAGTTCATTTTACTGACGCATTCTAAATGCAAGACAAAAAAATATTCAGGAATAAATGTTTAAATTAAAACAGAAACGCAGAACGTTTCTACACCAAATCATTTGGGCTTTCGGCGCGTGTCCCAATTCAGTTTTAACAACCTTCCCCAGCGTTGCTCCTCCATGTCCATCTTGTATTTAACGTCCATGTAAATCTATAGTGCAGATTCAACGCGTTCGAAACGTTGGTTTTCTGCTCGAAATTCAAGATATGTTCACTTCCTACTCGTTTATCGCACATAACCAGACTTGTATGTGTTTTTGACGGTCACACAAAATTCTGCTTTAGCGTAACAATTAAAAACAATAAATCGAAAGTGCGTGTCGAATGTGCCGGAAGGTTGAGGTAGTGGTGTATTGTGGGAGAGACAGAAACCCCAGACTAGAGGCACACAATATGTGTTGGCTCGCAAAAAGGAGGCAGTATCTTTAAAATCATGTAATGTGATCGGTGAAAGGTTCAAGATCTAGCCGTTTTATATACAACTACTCGATCGGGCACAAAATGTCCAGACCTGGAGAAAGAAATAAGCTAAATGAAGATCACGGTAGAAGACAGAGTTCAAGTAAGCTTTCTCTTTTTTTTTTCTTCCTCTGTAATGTCTGTTTCGGGCACCGCTTCAAACCCCCCATTTTCTACAACGTACTGTTTGTGTGCAAAAATCAACCTTTGCCATGTCAGGATTATGAAGCGTACTTTCTGTTTTTGTCATCTCTTCGTTAGGTTTGGCGAACGGAATGGAGAACAGCCATCCTATCTGCAGTTCGGGAGAGAAACGAAGTCATTGGAGAAGTTACAAGTTGATTATTGACCCAGCGTTAAAAAAGGGATCGCACAAACTGTATCGCTACGATGGACAGAACTTCAGCGTGCCGGTGAGCGAAACGAGCCGTTACAACGGCCAGAACCGGACACATCGACCCGCGTATTGAATGGATATAACACACTCGCGTTGTAAACACCTGACACAGCACATCAAAGAGTTTCACCGTTGCCAAACTTTCACGACTGACCACTCGTTTGAAAACTAAACTAGTGAGAGACGAGCTCTCGTTGTACCGCATCAGTTCTGGTGACAGTGACATGCCCGGTTTGAGTGTGCTGGCTGTGTAAAGTACACTTCCTCGCGTAAAGTGTTTATAAATGTGCTTGTTTTGTTTGCAGAACCCCGGAATGCCACCCGTGGACATCGTCCGAGACCCGAGAATCAGTCGTCTGTGGACTAAGTACAAGGAGACTGATCTCCCGGTTCCTAAATTTAAGGTAGTTCAGTCACACCCCCTTGACACATGTGTGCATTTTTTTTAAGTATCCGACTGCAGGACGTTTGACGTTCACTCAACGCTTCATATACATCTAACGTATTGCTTGCTTTTGAATTCAAAAACAAGTGATTTAACGTTCTGTTTTCAGCTATACTAGAGGCACGTGCAAACAGTTCAAACAGGGCAGCAGATAACGGTCGGTCCGTTTTGAAGTAACGTCAAACAAACATTCTGTTTCAAAGCATCGTTTCGCTTTTCCTCAGATCGATGAGTGTTACATCGGTCGCGTGCCCCCGAAGGAGGTCACGTTCGCCAAGCTCAACGACAACGTCAGAGAGGGATTCCTCACCGACATGTGCAAGAAGTTCGGCGATATTGAGGAGGTGGAAATTCTGTACAATCCGAAGAACAAAAAACATCTCGGAATTGCTAAAGTTGTATTCGGAACCGTCAAGGCGGCGAAGGATGCTGTCCAGAACTTGAACAACACGTCTGTCATGGGCAACATCATCCACGTGGAGTTGGACCCTAAAGGTAAGGATGAAATATGTGTTAAAATACTAAACTGGACATTTATAGCTTTAATATTAAATGAGGAATGTCGTCTGACCGAGTTACACTAAAATACCTCACGTGTTTGTATATTTGAATAGATTGTTTGTGACATGAAGTCACGTGCGAAAATTTACGTTGGTTGCTTGGTAACCATTAAACTACAAATCAGAGGGATTAACTGATGTGTTTGCTTTGACGTTTTCCGTGAAACGGAAGCATTTTAACTATTAGTTAGATATTTAGCTATAGTTTAAAGCAAAATTGTTTAACCTCTAAAATATGTATGCAAGTACTGAGATGAAAAATGTATGTTTAAAAAAAATAGGAGGTGGTTAACCACGACTAAAGCGTAATTGTTGTACAAATTAAAATACTGGTAATGTTAAACCCTTAAGTTCGACTATTTATTGAAGGACAAACACACTAAACCGTCATTAACCTTTGTAAAAGTGAGATCCTCAAGGCAGGATGACAGCTGTATTGGGTCTCCCCTCTCTTAAAGAGACAGTACCGTTTCATCTGTTCTCGTCAGTGACTTGAATGCAAAGCGCATGAATTTCATGCATTATACTGTCATTTTCTTATTTAAAAACACAATAGTGTCATTATTCAGTTCAATTTAGTTCAGTGTTGATTCAGTTTAGTTCATTTTACAGCTGCACAAACAGTTCTTTTGAAATATCCCTTCTTTGAAGTATTGATTCAGTTTGTTCAGATGGAATGAACTGATTTGTAGGCCTCAATGATTCAGTTATTTAGTTTTTGAAATTAATTAATATATTTTTGAAGCTTAAGCGACATACACCGGTATTGCGGTATTTTAAAAATTAATATCATAACAAAAATAAACACCGGTATTCGGTATGAACCGGTATACTGCCCAGCACTAAGTATAAATGTTGCAAAGTTCTTTATATACAATTTTAGCACCTCTAAAAACACAATAGTGTCATTATTCAGTTCAATTTAGTTCAGTGTTGATTCAGTTTAGTTCATTTTACAGCTGCACAAACAGCCAGATTGCAAAAATAAATCATGTTGTCTGATATTTTACCATAGTATTTATAAATACAGTGACTTTTTTTTAAGATGTTGCCTTCTAAATTTCTTTAGTGTAGTTTGCTACTATTGGCTATTAGTTCGTAGTGTATCTAACTTCTCAAAGGCTTCTGATGTGGTGTTAAATATGATATTTTGAGTTGTTGTATGGAGGGTTGCAGGACCCAGGAGGAATGTAAGAGGCAACTGCACTCATCTTCCTTTAAGGAGGCCCTCTACTTTCCCTTTTGTTTCACATTTTAGCAGTATAAGAAATTGTGCAATCTGCCAAAACATGTTTTAGCATTTTTTTTCCTTCAAAATATCCAAGCATGTTTTTTTTTCTTAATTTCATTTAGATCTCCGTATGCTTTGTGGGGCTTGTTTAAACCCATAGGTCTAGCCAGGAGACTTCTTGGCATCACTGGTCATTTCCTTGTGTGCTTGAGATTTTGCAACTCAACTGTTTGTAACATTTCAGGAGCATGTTGAAAAATAGAAAGTTTAGCCTGGTAGTTTAAGTGCTACATGTTAATCTGTAAAAAAATAGGCTAAGCATTGCATTCCATAGAAAATCCAAGAATATTGGGCGTCTGCAGTAAGGACATACGTGTTCAGTGCATAATGAGGCTCTCTCTTGTAAATTAACTTGTTTGCATTACAGCCTCCAGCTCTGTATGGCAAACCCAATGAAATATTATCCTACTGTGGATGCCGCTTATGTGCAACACTCTTTCACTTCCTCTTACACGTAGTTCAAGACGAGAAACAATGAACAGCCGTTGGCTCACTTTTGCGCTTTACTTCCTGCTTGAAAGCTGGACCATCAGGAAAGTGCTGTTCTTATTGAATCTCCAAAACCATAGTTCAACAAGAGCTGTGTCATATGTGAAAGTGTTTGGGTTCCTACATTCAAGCATCTTACAATGATTGTTTCAAGAGAATATTATTACTGTTGCTTAGGGTTAGTGATTTAAGGAGACTAAAAATACAATTTTGATGCATAACTAGTCCTGTATCATTTGTGCTGTGAACAAGTCATGCAGTTTATTGAGAAGAGGTATGATAAGACTTTTCTAGGTGATCTGATTTACAATTTTCATCTGCCGCATAATCCCAATTCTATTGAAAAGGGGTCCACACGCACTGGCAAATTTTGCACGCTAGTTTTAAGACCTTTAAACAATTATTTAATTCATTATTAGAAAACAAACATCTTAAGTAGTGCTACTTTTGCTTTATTTAAAAAAAATGTAGTGTGTTTGTCACAGTGTTTACTGAAATAAAGCTGAAGTAAATAAAAAACTGTAATATTAGATGACAAACCTAAACTTAAAATAACATAAATGAAAATTAGAAATGTTGCCTTTGCAACTAAATGAAATAAATGTTCTTTTACAAAAACTAAAACTGAAATCATTAAAGATAATAAATGATATTGAAATAAATAAAATGATAAAAGCATTTAACAAAATGACCAAAACTAAAAATAAACTGAAAATATAAAAATAAAAGCTAATTATAAATATTAATAAATATGTAAATAATACTAAAATAACACTTACTTGTAACTTAATTGATCAAATACTCAATATTATGCTCACTAAGAGCAATAGAACTTCATTAGAACTTTATGTCTAGATCAAGTTAAAAGGGGGGGGAAAAAATAAGAAATTGATCTGTTCGTTGTTGCACAAGGCCAAAGGCAATACAGGCCAATAGATAGTGTTTATCTCTGCATTTGCTTTGTAAGTGACTAGTTTGTGCTCTAATGCAACAGATGTTTGCTATTTTATTTATTTATTTATTTTTTTTAACACAGGGCCATCAGTCATCAGGTGAAGACATGGAGATTTCCGATGATGAGATGCCTGGCACACCGATTGCTAGTGGGGATTGTGAAAGCATTGTGGTCAACTCTGCAATGTCTCCAATGCAGACCATTCCCATGCACCCGCCAGGGTTCCCCCCACTGCCTCCTCCACAGGCTGGCTTCCCCCTGCCGCTGCCTCCTCTTCCAACCGTACCGCACCTGGCTGGCCCACCTGGCGTGGCCCCCCATCCGATGCTACACGCGTTGCACCCTTATCCCCCTGGCATGATGCCCATTATGCAGATGGACCTGATGAGCTCCTTACCACAGTGGGGAAGCGTTCACATGTCCTTCCAGATGCAGACTCAGATGTTAAGTCGCATGGCGCAGAGCCAGCGGCCGTACCCTTACCCTCACTTCATCAGTGGGGCTGCTGCAAGCGCCAGCGCTGCTGCCGCCGCTGCTGCCATGCAGTTTGGGGGCCCGTATCCACCTTTGTCTATGGTTGGTGCGCCTGCAAGCACTGTGGGTCAGGGGCAGCCCTGGCACCTACCCAACATGCCCAAGTTCAACCCTGCTGTTCCCCCTCCAGGCTATGAGCCCCAAAAGGAAGACCCACACAAAGCCACTGTGGATGCAGTGCTTACGCTTATTGTCAAGGAGCTGAAGTCCATTATGAAAAGAGATCTCAACCGCAAGATGGTGGAGGTGGTGGCCTTCAGGGCATTTGATGAGTGGTGGGACAAACAGGAGCGTTCGGCTAAGGTAAGCGCCATTCTACAAAACCAGGCCTGTTTTAAATGTTACATGATACTCGTTGCTGAATATGTAAATACTTCTCGAAATGAATAATAACAAATGCAGCAAATTTGCTTTTCAAGCTATTTAAGTCGTGCCAGATACAAAATCACTGTCAAGTTGATAGGTAACTTTCATAAATATAATTTCCCTTTAAATGGCTTCTTGTTCAACACTCCAAATAGAGTACATCATGGTACATTCATCCTAAATGATTCTGAACTGCACTGACATAATGCAAAATGAAGTGCGGCAAACCCAACTCTGATTCAAGAATGTTATTAGTGTCATGTCTGTGTTTGATCCAAACAGTGTTTTAGCTTTCAATAATAATGCTGTTCCAAAATGTTAATTTAAACTTTTAAATACCCAGTTATTACATTTATTCTGACAAGCAAATATTTTTAATAATATTATAATTGTATCAAGTCAATATAGTAATATTTATACATTTCCTAAAACCTTCCTGGGATGGGTTGATAAATTGATATTTAATCTGTTGGTCTTTTGGAGCGGATAGTAGTAGACTAACTTGGACCGCTTAAAATTATCCCTAACTTATCTTATCTTACTCTAAATTAAATGTTAGCTGATTCCAGACCTGAATGTTCCAAAGAGTTTTGGAACAATTAGTCAAAAAGAAAACCCCAGTTTATTAACCTGAGGTCATGTAATTATACTAACAGAATTATCTGTCGTCATCATGTTTCTGCACCTGCAGGCTACACTTACACCTGTGAAGACCGGTGAGGGCAAAGATGATGAAAAAGAACGGGCCAAACCCAAAGAGACCATATCCTCTAGCTTACTGGAAAACTGGAACAAGGTTGAAGGTCTGGGATTCGAGGGAATAGGTCTCAGCATAGGCCTGCGCGGTGCCATCCGGTTGCCATCCTTCAAGGTACCAAACTATCACCAGGTGTTTTTGTTAATTTGCTGTTATACTTTAAAAGTTGCTCATTATCAATTGCTACTCATTTGTTTGCAGGTTAAGAGGAAACAGCCCCCTGAGCCAACATCTACCAATGACAATAAGAGGGTGCGACCATCCACACCTGTCGATGATGAGCTGGAAGATGAAGGTGTGTGCTTGACATACTTGCCCAGTTAATCAGATTTCTGTTCTATAAACTGAAACATGGACCACTTATTCAAACTGAAAAACTGTTGGCTTTAAAGTGACAATGCTTTACATGGTCTCATGCCATTTCTGTAAACTAACTTGGTAAGGTCGGTTCTCAGAATCAGAAAGAACAGATCTTCGCACAGACGGATCCAGAACGGATGGCGGTGGTTCTTCTGCCAAGCGAAGGCCAGCCAGACCTCTGGAGCTGGACAGCGAAGGCGAGGAGGAGGAGGAAACCTCTGGCAAAGAGGAGTCATCACCTTCAGATCATGAAGAGGAGGCAGTAGAAGATGCCTCTGAGAGGTTGTCCTCTGGCACGGTGAGCACCAGTCCACAGTATTTCTTAATGAACCTTAATCAAGTGTAGGTATCAGGCTCTATGTACAATGTACTATGTACTTATTTGAGCCTAATATAGACATGCCTTCTTAGGTTATGGAGGACGAGGAAGATGATGAAAAGAAGAGCAAATCAGACTCCAGCGAGAGTGAATCATCTGACTCATCAGATGATGGTAATGAGTTTAATGGCTTGAGGTTGATAAATATTGTGCCCTTGTGGTCACTGTAATTGGCCTGAGGTATTGACCTTCACTATTTCCCCCCCAGAATCTTCTAGCTTATCATCCTCCTCCAAATCTGATTCTGATTCCTCTGGGAGCGAGAGCTCGTCCGACTACGAATCGAGTTCAGGGGAGGAAGAGGAGGAAGAAGAAGAACAGGTAGAGGGTATGGAGAATGAAGATGAAGCCGATGCACAAACCTCATCGTCGTCCTCATCTTCCACATCCTCATCTTCTGAAGAGGAGGATGTTGATGTAAAAGCTCCCAGTACCCCCACAGGACCACCACCAGAAGAGGAACCAAATGAGTTGGGCAGGCTGGAAGCGTTAGATGAGGCAGAGATCGATCACAAACATACTGCGGTGAGCTCAATCAAGCCTGGAGTTGAAGACGTGTGGCCCCCATCACCCAAAAGATTGCCAGGTCAGAGTCTTGACTGTTTTTTAGCCTGATGTTCCTGTAGCAGTTGAGTATTCTGTGTTCAAGTCACATCATAATTGGTTGTCATCTCTTTTCAGCTGATGAACCCGACATTGATTTGGCCGTCAGTATTCCAGTGTCCAAAGCTAAAGCTACCCTGGAGGATGTCGGTAGCTTGCGGCCACCCACTCCAACAGGTTTGTTTGCAGACAGTGATCAGGACACCCAACCAAAGATCCCTGCAGAAGACTTTCGCCGAACCCCTGGTCGTGATGGCCCAGTTTCCTTAGAATCAGAAGCTGCAATCCCTCGTTCTCTTCCTACGCCCTCAATGCACCTTCCATTTCCCCCCAATCATGCCCTCGAAGCTCGATCCCTTCTGCCGCCTCCTGAAGCTTTGCCGGATATGCCTGTCCGTGGGCGGTTGCCTACGGAAGAGGACATCCCACGCACACCAGGGAGAGATCTTATGGACAGACCCCGGGGTTTGGGCAAGTCTCAGAGCACTGATGCATTTCCTGTCACACCAGGAAGCGACACACCGCTAACAGGTAACAGCTTGAGCTCGCCGCATATTCCCGGCAGCCCTTTCTCTTATCCTGCTCAATCCCCTGTCCTCAGCGCTGGTATCCCTCGGACTCCGGGTAGAGATCTTACTTTCACCCCAGCTTTCCCTGACTCTGCTGCTTTATCTGCAGGCCTTCCCATTCACAGGAAGGCCTCGTCGGAGAGCTTGGAGGAGAAGTCTCTCTTTAAAGAGCCTCTACTCAGCGCCTCTCCTCATGCCAGCCTACCTAACAATGCCATTTCTTCCCCATTCCCTGGTCCTCCCCTTCCTGCTGCTTCACTTCAGGAGCCACCTCTGCCTCCCCAAGGCTCCTCTCCCACTTCTGTAGAGACTTCCTCTTCTGCTGCTCCAAAAGACCTACCTGTTCCAATGATAGATGTTCCTGTGCCCTTAGATGCTACTCCAAGTAAAAGGAAACCGGGGCGCCCCAAGTCTAAAAAGGTACCTGTGGCCACCCCTCCAGATTCTGAAGAGCCTCCAGCTCCAATGGTGGACTCTTTACCTCCAGATCTACCGGTAAACGACCTGTACCCAGACCACCCTTCAGAGACCTTCAAAGGAGAAGATGGTGACTCCACAGTCTTGGAGGAAGAGGAAAACCAATCCCAGACAGTCATACCTGAGGTGGAAGACAAGTTGCTTTACGTCGAGGAACCTATTCAGAAGACGCGCCGACAGAGACGGGGCTGGCAAGAGTTGTTGTTATCCATGCACTCCCCTGTGATATCACCGCCCCGCCCCAGCTTCCTACCCCGCTCAGAATTTGAGGAGATGACCATCTTATATGACATCTGGAATGACGGCATTGATGAGGAGGACATCTGCTACCTTAAGATAACTTATGACAAAATGCTGCAGCAGGACAATGGCAACGACTGGCTCAATGACACCCTCTGGGTCCACCATCCTCATATCCTTTACTGCTACAATGTTAAGGTGCAGTCACATTAGTGAAATTTAGCAGACAAAAAAGATCCATTGTCTTTTATCAATGATAATGACTTTTTAAGTGTAAAATCCTATTAAAGGGGTCATATGATGCAATTTCATTTTTTCCTTTCTCTTTGGAGTGTTACAAGCTCTTGGTGCATAAAGAAGATCTGTAAAGTTGCAAAGATAGCTGGCTAATCAGAGCACACCTCGCTTTTCAGACCGATTAGTTTTGTAAAAATCGACGCGTTTCAGAAGGCGGGGCATACAGGAGAAACAATAATGTACAGTATGTGGAAAATAATGTTTTTTTTTAACTTTAAACCGCATAAACACATTTCATTACACCAAATACACAAAATAATGTTCTTTTTAGCAGCATCATATGACCCCTTTAAAGTGGCTGTTGGTAACATCTGTGACCCTAGTGGCAGCAAATGGAATTAAATTATAATAAACAATGGAAGATTTGGGGGAGTGTTTGGCAGAGTCATTTAGTTCCTTTTGCAATTTAGTTTGATGCCACTAGGTGTGAAGAAATGATGCCCCTTGTGGCTCCAAATGGAATAGCGGAATTGAATTGCAGTTCTTTGGTTGATGTTGAAAAATAGAACCCCAGTGTTGGGCTGCACGATAAATCGCATGCGATATTTAATGCGCGTCTTGTTAGTAAAGTCGGTTCTGTAATTAGCGGTAAACTGACAAGCTGCGCTAAACCATGTTCATATATGATCATGGTTTAGCGCAGCTTGTCGGTGAACAACGGCTCTGTGTAGTTAACGCGGCTCCATGTGAAAGCCCGCACGTGATGGAGATTTACCGCTGATTACAGAACCTGCTTTACTGACAAGATGCACATTAAATATCGCATACGATTTATCGTGCAGCCCTACCCCAGTGTTCACATTTTTGGGACCGTCTTACTCATTGACAGTATTGTGATAAAAAAAATAATTACATCCACTAAAATGAATTGCTAGTATTTGCAGACCTCTAATGTGGAGACGTATCTGTTCATGTAAAGAAAGCTGTATTTTCTTGACTCCTCTGAACCTACCAACATGGGCAGCACATCAGGGCTGAAGAAGAAGCGGAAAGAGGATGGTATACGCGACCATGTCACCGGCTGCGCCCGCAGCGAGGGCTACTACAAAATCGACAAGAAAGACAAAATGAAGTACTTGAACAGCTCACGCCTGCAGTCCGAAGAGCCTGATGTGGACACTCAGGTGGGCCGCAGTGATAAAATACTGGAGTTTACTCACAATCAATACTTCATTAAGCTGGTTTGCTGAAGGTTTTGATGTTGATTGTGTTTGTGTGTGATTTCTCACAGGGGAAGAGTATTCCAGCACAGCCCCAAGCGTCCACTAGGGCAGGTTCAGAGCGGCGGTCTGAACAGCGCCGCCTGCTGTCATCCTTCAGCTGCGACAGTGACCTCCTCAAGTTCAACCAGCTCAAGGTAAGACAAGCGAAACCCAGCTATTCATATCTTGCATATCCTGCAAAACATCACCAATCAAATTATGAGCCAAGTCAAAATCTTAATGATTCACAACTTCTACACAGTTCCGTAAAAAGAAAATCCGGTTCTGTAAAAGTCACATTCATGACTGGGGATTGTTCGCCATGGAACCTATTGCTGCCGATGAGATGGTTATCGAATACGTTGGCCAGAATATCCGACAGGTGAGCGTGAAGCTAACCAAACTTTCAGCATCACTGCTTTTTGGCCGGTCTGTTCGTAATTTCCCCATCTCTTTGCAGGTTATCGCAGACATGCGAGAGAAGCGCTATGAGGAAAAGGGCATCGGCAGTAGCTACATGTTCCGTGTGGATCACGATACCATTATAGATGCAACCAAATGTGGCAACTTCGCCCGCTTCATCAATCACAGTTGTAATGTGAGTTTGCTTGTACGTTTTTTAACAAAAGGTCAATTTGAAGGCAAAAACCATATTAATGGTGTCCTACTTTGTGTTTCCCAGCCAAACTGTTACGCCAAGGTCATCACTGTGGAGTCACAGAAAAAGATCGTCATCTACTCCCGGCAGCCAATAAATGTTAACGAGGAGATCACCTACGACTACAAGTTCCCCATCGAGGACGAGAAGATACCGTGCCTCTGTGGTGCAGAAAACTGCAGGGGAACCTTAAACTAACCCCCAACGTATAGGTGAGAACTATTTTAAAAACATGCACTGCCCATCAACAAGCCCAGACGCCCCATCTTCTGGAGCTACAGAGGAAATAGTGGGTGAAATCCAACACATCCACTGGATATATCGTGCAGCTAAGTGTCTGGGACTTCGTTTTTGTACTTTTTCATGATTGTTTACGAATTACAGGTGCTCTTTCAAGCATAAAAATGAGTTTTCTACCACTCTTCCATTGACCTCTTTGGAAATGGACTTATTTTCCCCCCAAAATATTTGGGCACTCACTTTGTTGTCTGCCCATTTGGCACAGTTTGTCTTTGCCGTGGAGCTCCTGCTCCTCGTCAGTCCCCTTCTGTTCTGCAGTTTGGTTATGGAGAGACCTCCCCGTCCCTGAACTTGGACCCCAAACACTTTAAGCTGCTCACGTCTGTCCCACAGACACAAAATTCAG
Source organism: Sinocyclocheilus rhinocerous (assembly GCF_001515625.1). Lineage (NCBI taxonomy): Eukaryota > Metazoa > Chordata > Actinopteri > Cypriniformes > Cyprinidae > Sinocyclocheilus > Sinocyclocheilus rhinocerous. Next base: position 93,018 of record NW_015635030.1, on the reverse strand, counting down.
TTTTAATTCAGTTTTGTTCTCCCAGCCCAACTTGCAAGTTTAGTTTATTTTTGGACTTCACTGTAACATGCCCACAAGGTTTAGCATTTATTGTGACACTAACCATTGTTGGGGGAATTGGGTCAATTGTCTTCAGTTTGCAGAACATTCAACAAAAGCACAACCTGCGCCGGCCACAAAACAAATCAGTAGAAAAGGTCCACAGCTCAGGCAAATTTACACAAAGCGAAACGCTCCTACGATATTTCAGCCAGCGCTGCATGTGGCACCTACTGACTGGACCTTTCTTAAAGGATAAAAGCAAATTAAACAATACACTACACTTTCTTTCATTTATTCAAGCCATTTTTACAACCATTTCTGCGATCTTTGGATTTGAGCGTGTCTGCTGCCCTCTAGCTTTTGTAAGGTGCAAAGACCGAAAGCTGCTTGTCTTCAATCAGATTCCACTTTAAAGTTGTACAGCTTAGTATTAACTCTGCGTTTGTCATGTCAGCTCACTATTTCAGCAGATAAACATGCAGAGGTCCAATTGGGTTCATGCATATTCAGTCACTAATGCTGAATTTTCTATTATGGAGCGAATCTCACCAATATGATGCTGCTATTCTGCAAACGTATGTTCCTAATTTTCTCCACCAGTTCACTTTAAGATGGCGAAATCCACCTGCACTGGTTTCAGCATGGGTTTTCATAGTATTTGGAGTTCTCTGTGAGTGCGGTAACTGGCGCACAGCACTGATGCTTTTCAAAAAGGTTGCCCAGGCACCAATTCAACTAATAAATCTAGTCTAAGTAGATGCACCGATGTTTAGGATATCAGACCCTGGAGTATTAGGTCCGTCGATCTGAAACCATCAGCAGTGGACCCAGAAAATCAAGTATAAGTTGAATAGAGTGCCAAATATGTACTTTAATGTGTCACGGCTCTAAAGGCAAACCCTCTTCCATTTGTCTCCTCCTATGTGTGTGTGTACGAATGACTTAAGTTCACTGGTACTTCGGGCGACCCATTTGAGGTCCTGCATTTTGCTCAGTATTTAACCATCAAAAAGTTTGAAAAGCTATTACACATCCTCATTCAGCCAAATGTCCCTTTGAAAGCAGAAGACTTTCAGATCTGCAAGGCAGCATGGTCACTGTGCTTGTCTTTGTGATTTGGTTATGTTTATAAATGCACTAGAGGCTTCCAACCTCCTATCAGGCCAAATGGCACTCACAAGACCAAGCTATGAAACGTGTCCTTTTGCATTAGTTCACTCACAGGGTAAGGTCTCCCCTCTTTTTGAGATTTTTCTTTTTAAATATGTTTATATTGTACAGGATAATAATGGTTTGTATAAAGGAATGAGACTTTTTTTATCATGATGGGGAGTGATGATGCATCGTTCTGCTTTTATGAGCGACAAACGGAGTATTTAAAATGAATATTTTTCAGGGATCATTATATGAAAAAGGGGTTGAATAGCTAATTTAAAGAAAATGATGCATCTTGTACATAAAACAGATTTGTACTTCCTTTTGAAAGATTGTTTCTTGTAGAAACGTCTTTTTTCTGCCCATTTTCCCTTGGATTCTTATGTGTAAATACTCTAACTGTGAATATATAAATATAAATATATATATATATTTTTGTTCCTGAGGATTTGCTACAGCGTCACAGCTCAGAAAGGTCTATCTGACAGTGAGTACAGAGAGCTGGTGGCAGTATTTTCAGCTTGTGTCAAGCTTTATTTTTTATTTTTGGTTGTAAATTCTATGAAAATCTGTTTGCAGTGTGGGGGGAAAGCATTATCATTCAGAAATGGCAAGGGACATTGGTAAAATTGACCTTTATCCCCTGTCTATTTATTATACCACAATTGTATGGAAAAAAGATCATGGAAAAATAAAGGATTTTTTTTCAACTGCCTTGTCTTGGAACTAATCTTTTAATCATGTCTCACACATTTATGTAAAGTTTATTAATCCGGATGTTTTATCTTGGTGAGTTCCTGTGTACAGCGTTAGCAGGATTTCAAATGTGAGTTTAATTACGAATAATAACTTCACATATTTGTGTCAGTAGGAGGTCTAAAGCACACTGGGTTCTCACCATCTGCCCTTCAAATTGCCTTACATAACTCATAGCTCTATTCATAGGTTTACCCTTTACTGTTCGGACTCGGCTATTGTTTGTAATGTATTTAGTTTCTACTCGCATGGTTCAACCAAAAAATACAAATAATAATTCCGTCACCAGTTGAACAAAAACATGAGTAGATTCTTTAACAATTAATTGTCTATATATATATATATATATATATATAACACAACCGCGAATGTTTACATAAAAAATCGTAAAAACAATGCAGTTTACGTAAGAAAAAAAGAATCTGGTGACGAACAGTATCGTTTTACAGTAATGTTATAGTTCAACATTTAACGGTTCTTGTTATATTACATTATTTTATAAATTGTTACCAATTAAACTAAAGAACAGTAATTTATAGGCAAGTAGTCGTTGATGGTCCACTTCAGAACGTCAGCTGAAATAGTGATTCTTCTGTCAGTGAGCAGCAGGGAATGACCTCACTGGCCAGATAGGCAAACCTAGTAACCTGAAAGAGACAGACACAAGGGCTCTTTGTGTGAGTGAGCAGTGCCCCCAGTGTCAGTAACAGGACGTGAAGGGTATGAGCACTACAACAATACACTTGTGTGTGATTGAGCTAGTCAAAATAGACAAAACACACCGATAACAATGTCATTTTATTTAATCTTTATTATTTGTAAAAGAGCACTTTGCACTTGATAGCTCTGCTATTGTATATACATCAAATAGTTTGTCTCCTGAGGTAAGTTTGTATTTTTCACATAACTCATTAATTGGTTTATCTATATAGGTGTGCATACTTTCACAAACGTCCTTTAAACTTTATGCAATTTTATCTTTCTACTATAGGCTATTATATGAAATCCCACTATGCAGCATTTGTGTGTGGGAAAAGGCTTTGAATGATCAAGTTCACAAAGAATGAATGAGGGGAAATATGTAAATGGGCATACCACCAAGGATTATCACTCATCCGATAGCAATTTTGTTGAACTCAATGGGGCTGCTGTAGATGTGTGATCAAAATTGCAACTACAATTTGTTTCAACATACAAATAATTAACACAATCGTTCTTGGTCAATTACAATTAATTATAATACCATTTAAGGCCCGTTCACAAAAAGGACGATAACTAGAAATGATAAAGTTTTAATAATCGTTCTAATGCTAGGAGAATAAGTCCACCAAAACCCTAACGACAATGACACAGAGGACCGATATCGTTGGAATCACCTCAGAACGATTTATTTTCTAGCTGATGAGCAATAAATACATGCGCTGCGTCCGAAATCGCATACTATATAATAGGCGAAAAACATTATCCCTGCGTCCCAATGTTCATACTATCCATCCTAAATAGTATGTGAGATCAAAATAAGTATGTCCCAAAGCATAGTATATTGAACAGAGTATGCCAGAAGTCCCCGGATGGTCTACTATTTCAGGTAGATTTTTGAAGTGTGGATCCGTGCACACGCTGATGGCTAATATTACCCACAATCCATTGCGCTTTGACGAATAATTCGGTTCAGAACTACAAACACGAATTAAAAAACGTAAAAATACAAACAAAAAAAACTACAAACATGGCGGATGTGCGCGACCGTCGTTTAAGTAGAGAGGTTTAGATAAAGGGGTTTGAGTTACGAATAATCAACATTTAACCTATTAAAAAAAATTTATTTAATGTTATCTGTGTTAGGATATTTCATCTACAACAACAATGTGAACTTTCATAAACATCCGTTTGGCCATTAACTTTTAAATGCACCATTATGCAAAAAATATGAGCCGTTCTCTGCAGAGAAGACCCAAGGCTGGCAGATCAACATGCTACTTCATTTCTCTCCAATATGTAGGAAGTTAAATGAAACAAAATGTGAAGAATATAAACAGTGACAAGATGATTGACAGGCCATTTTTCAGTGACAGGATGCGTGTAATTATGTGACAGAGCGGACCGTTAAAGACGCAGTTGTATGACGTTATATAGTATGTCCCAAAGCTTGCCTACTCTTCTACTACACACTCAAAAGTGTGTACTTTTTCTTCACCAAAAGAGTACATACTTTAAGGGCGTAGTATAGTAGGCACATTGGGATGCGTCCCAATCAGTGAGGCGAGTATGTCCGAAGTCATAGTATTCGAAAAACAATAGGCAAAAAGTACCCGGATGACCTACTACTTCCGCCCGGATTCTGAAGTGCGCATTCAAGATAGACACTGTACTATCCATACAGTCTATGGTACTATCCCATGAGGCCACGGGAGAGGATTTATGAACGGCAGTGAAGCGACGCAACTGACGCTGGTAGGTCATGTGACAGTAACAACATGGCGGATGTAGTACGTTTTTAACGGTCGTAAAGTAAATTCAAATTCAAATGTAGTAACTCAGACAGTACGCGATTTCAGACTCACTGATTGACATCCAATCAGAATCCACCTGATTTTAAAGAGCTCGTGCATTTAAACAAAGACGATAGAATACCCTTAAAGGGACTTTGATTTAAAGCAGCAGATGACGTAAATAAAACAGAACTTTATCCTGCGTTGGTGTGGACGCTAATATAGTTATCGTTCTTGGTGTGAACGGACCGTAAAAATAACTAATAATTACATGGTTTTAATAATCGTTTAAAGTTTTATGAGAATAAGTAAATCCACACCACAACTGCCTGTAATGATAATGAGGAACGATACCATTGCAACACTTTCAGAACAGTTTTTACCCCTAGCTGATAAACCATAAAATCATCGACAGCCAATCAGAATCCATTTAAAGTGGCAGATGACATAATGGCAGCGTGCTTATAATAAAGAGAACGTTAACGTTCTTGGTGTGAATGGGTCTTTAAAATGGCTAGTGACACTTTCTGACTAGCCTTTGACACAGTAATTGAAGTTTATGTTCAAGTGGACGTTTAATACTGTCCTTCTGCTATATGCAAAATACTAAATGTTTAAAAATCCAATATATAAAAGAACATTAAAAAGATTAAAAATGGCAAGAGGGGAAACTCCATTGGTGAGCAGTTTTGCATCTTTGGAAGCGTACACGGGCCGAACATAGGTTGGATGGATGTGTCTGTAGTTGTTCTGCAGGGGAACTTGTTTATCGGCTTCTTCCTCTGTGGAACATATCCCGCTTACAAACAGCTCGAACTGTCAAAAAAAAGCAAATGTTAGAAACATCTTAAATTTATGCAATTGTTTCATAAATGTATTACAGATCTGCAAACAACAACAACACAATCTGCTCAACTTGCAAACTGCAAGCGCGTCCTTGCGTGCGGCGTTATTGTGGCTTTAACAAACCGCCATACCTCAAATGTCCGCTATTAAACTTACGTTACTTATTTTGCGATTTACAAACATGACGACTTTTTAATTCAATTTTAACAAACTTATTTGGCAAGATTCCTATAATATAATATAACCGTAAAAGATTATGCTACTATCACTATAGCGCCACCTAGTGACAACACTGAAAGTGCAACGAGAACTTATGAAGTGCAAAAAAAAAAAAAAAAAATCGAATTAGCGTATCTAGAAGCACTTGTGTTCACATACTTATGTAGAGTATATACGTCTTACCTGAGCCCATGAGATATAGATGGGTACTTGATACACAGTGTGAACAGGGCGGCGTTGTGAGGCTGCCGTGATAACGGTAATACTGCGTTAGGTTGTTCTGAGGTAACAGATTCATCAAAGGAAATGGTCTGATCGATTTAGTTTGTCCTACAAGAAAATGAAAAAGATTTAGATTTATTTATATTTAGACTTTCTCACATTCTGTTTTTTTAAATGGAAGACCATTTCAACTACTGTCTCAACTAACCTTTGTAGGCGACAGAAAGAAGTGCATTTGAGATGGACTGGAAGTTTTCATTGTGCAAATATGTCACCTGTGGAAGAGTATTAACGATAAAATACAAACAGAGATGAAATATTACTTCAGATAAAACTATATCTTACATCAACGAAGACTCCAAGCACAACAAGGCCAGTTGTGTCTTCAAGCGCAGATGTCAAATTTGGGTGTGTGGATTTGATGTTGACTATGTGCATCTGTGCACAAACATGGACATCCATTACGAAAATGTAGACATCATGAACAGTTTTGAGATATGGACAACGTGAAGCCCCAAACCTCCATAGGAAACCTCAGGTGGTCCAGGGTGTGCTCAGAACCGTTTGAAGACCCAATGGAAATGCAGCTGGATGGTTCGGTAAGTCCCAGGAAGCCCTCCACCACTCACCTGCATACCGTTACCGACCTGAAGCACAACTACACACAGAGACATGTTTCAGATTGGAACCAGTTGAGCTACAACTTTCAATTTCCAGGGAACACTTCAATAAAATGTAGGTACCCTTTGAAGACGCTTGGGATAAAAGTGTCCAAAACGTCTTTCTAAAGGTCATTATTCACTTACCAGAGTGACCCTGGTTTGTCAGCCACCACTGGCCTTTATGAGTCAAATTAAAACCCTCCAGGTGCAGAGAGTCTAAAGATTGGTTCTTCATCAGCTGTAATCCAGGTTGATTGGAGAGTGATGGCTCTCCAAAAGAGGATGGCAAGAGGGGTAGATGTCTCCCCATACATATGGATCTACCAAGAACAATTTAATCTTGTTTACGTCATGACAATAGTAATATTGACAAAATTAGTATCTTTTGTCCTTCTGAATTATTTCTAACAAGAACAAGAACTCACCACAGTGCTCCTCATCATAACAGAAGTCTGAGAGAAAACAAAACAGTTAGTCTTTACCAGATTTTATAAATCCCTTATTTCAGTCAAAGGCATTAAACTTAATTCCTTAAAACTAAAAGTGAATTATAACTTGGAGAACTCCAATTTTTTTATCCAAAGCAACAGAAAGGAACTTTATCAATGAATCATTCGTCACTCACCATCATCACTGTCTGCCAATGAAACCACAGACAACATCAGCATCAGAAGTAACATCATGCTTCTAAAGTCAATAAATGTTCCCACTG
>NW_015635030.1:80644-85794 GCF_001515625.1 Sinocyclocheilus rhinocerous | reverse complement strand
AAAAAAAGCCCCCTGAAAAAAAAAAAAAAAAAAGCAGTACATGACATAAAAAAACTAAATAATTCAAGAATAATCGACAAATTCACCAACTGTTGCATTCTACAGCAAATATTTCATGATGCTTTTTTCCTTCTTGCACCACAAAGTCTATCTAGAAGAAATCATCTACTTTTTTTTTTTATTTAAAAAAAGTTTGCAAATGGGAGATGGGAAGAGAGGAATCAGATGTGAATCGAACCTCGGTTTGGAGACAAGCGTATGTAAGCATAGCAGAAATGAAGAGCAGAAGAGACGTCCTCTCTGCATGCACAAAAGAGAAAAACATGCAACCGGAGGTCTGCAAAACATTCAAGCCAACTTTTACATTACACACGACCAGTCCACACGTTTAACACTCACTCACTCACACACACACGGTCACAGGATTGTCTGTGCTGGTGAAACCCTGGAATTAAATGCAAAACAAAGACTACACAGTAAAAGAACATTTACCTGGATGACAAAAATGTCTTTATCCTCAATTATTCTGTCGCTGGTGATGGATCTTTAAAGAAATAGGGATCTGCTGGCTGACTTCACATTGTGTCTTTGTATTTCAGCCCAACACAGTAGGTCTAATGTGCTTTTGTTGTGCAAAAACATCTTTATCTTTGTACAAAATGCCTGATTGTCATTTAGTTTGGGCTTTTTTCCAGTCAGAAAAAAAAATCATATTCCTTTATACAAAAAGCAGTGTTCGTTTCAGTGAGCAACAATGCAGACCAAATCTAAATCTATCCCTCAAGTTCATAACTTGCGTATTTGATTACACAATTCATTCAATGGAAATACATTGTCCAAATGGCAATTAAGTAGTCTGTAAATTGGTAAATGACTTAAAAAAAACAAAAAAAACAAGCGTTTTGCTCTTACATACATTTATATTTATGACCTCATGTGTGCAAATATACACTCACATATACTTTAGTGTCAAGTAATGAACCATTGTTATTAGTGATTTACATTGAAATAATATGAGAGCACATGATTTACAGGTGCTGAAAATGAAAAACAGTCACACACACACACACACACACACACACACTGACAGACCGACCATGAACGCAAACCTCATAATTCAACATGGGCAAGTCTAAACACACAAATCCTAACTCAGGACCTCAACAAGAAGAAATATCTATTTCAAACACCATGATTTGCTTCAGCACACCGTCTGAGATCAGTTTGAGAGGCAAAAATGAGTGAAAATATTTATTACGTAGATAAATGTTGAGCTTTTTTTGTAACGGTTACATTCTATATCCAAAATGTGTATTAGTGCTGGATGAATCTTATGAAGAAATGACCAGATCATATTTCACCACAAAATAAATAAAAAGTTCTATTTTGCATAAATATTCCTTCCCCCAATTCTTATTACCACAATGAAAATAATAATAATAATTCTTCATTAATGTAATGCAGAAACAATCTCATTCCCGTAACAGAGAAATCTAAATCACCTAGATTATTTAAAAAAATTAACAATTGTAAATTTATTACAGCAAATCCCATATATATATATATAATAACAATAAATACTAAAACTTAAAATAAAATGTAAACAATTTACTTGCACGCACACACACACACACACACACACATACACATATATATATATATATATATATATATATGTATGTGTGTGTGCGCGCGCAAGTAAATTCTTTTTAAATTTTAGTATTTATTGTTTCAGCATTATGGTCATGAAATATTGTGTGAATATTGTTTGAAATATTGTGGACCACTGAACATTTTTAAGTAGTTTTGGTGCGTTTGAGTGCCATGAAAATAATGTCAGGATGCAAAAAAGAAATGGTTTAATATGTTTCTATGCAAAATATAATCTCTTATTTTTGTCTTTCGTGAAAACGGGTCATTTCTTCACAACTTTTATGAGATTTACCTTTTTAGACTTGATCAAATGTGACACTGTTGACACACCAAAGTCCATTTTTCGACAAAGTTCACCTCCCAAAAGAATCTCACAAGCTTCTAGGCTGGTGATGACATTCTTTTCCAAAAACAAGGCGATGGATTTGCATCACCATGCCACAGCAGAACACTTCAAAGTGGCTGAAATTCGTACCTCCATCTAAAAGAATCACATTTTTTTCTTTGTTTTTTTAGTTTGTGCTACTGATCCGACAGACAGAAATGTAAAAACCAGACATCACAGAACTCCAGATAATAATATGGTATCACTCACATCCAAACGGATCCTTCCCGTAGAGACGGACAAGTGAACGATCACCCAAGAAAAGGTTCCGAAGGGTCAGTTTGGACAGAGCAGTAATGAGTCAAGGAAAAATAGCTTCTTTGTGCCAGGAAAGAGTCAGTGTGCGGGACACGATTCCAGTGAGAGAACGTCAGGTCGTCTTGATTACACCACTAAGGCCTAAAAAGTCTGTTTGTCAACCGGTTCATTCGTTCAAAGTGTGGTGATCGACACATGTCAGTGTAAACCTCACAGAGAGGTGCTTTACTGGCCCTCTTTACATGTGACGCTCAAGCTGAAAAACCGCTGAATAAAACCCCGAAACAAGTGTCTTTTCATTCGTGTCTGAAGTCTTTGCTCTAAACAGGAAATCGTCCTTGAGTCCTACAGCTTCCAACACCTTCAGTTAGTAAAGTCTTGACATGTACCCAATGATCCTATGATGTGCCCTACACCACGGTGCTGAGCGAGGGGCCGCTGCAGTCTGCGGTGGAGCTCTGCGTGATGCTGCTCTCTGATTCGCTGTGGGTGTCTGGAGACACCAGCAGGGTGCTGCTGTCGATGGAGTCCTCGCGCTCCTCCAGGGGGGGCGGCGGTGGCGGGGCGGGGAGCGCAGGCTCGGGGAAATCCCTCTGGAGAGAGTCGACCGCGCCACTCATGAGACCAGTCGCCAGCGGAACACTGGTCCGTCCTGCAGAGAGAACAGGAGGTCAACGAAGGGTCATCCAAAACCTAGTGAGCTGCATTGCTGTCTAGTGTTTGATATTGTCAACTAAAACCAACTATTAAAAATGACATTTCCATTGACTGAAATAAAGCTAAAATAAAATACAAGTATTAGATGAAAAGTGCAAGCATGCAAGCAAATGTAAAATTATACAATATTTTAATTTGAAGTACCAAAATTAGAAAACCTAAAAGTGAAGAAAAATAACGTTTTGCATTTAATAGACAGAGAAGTAGAATTGGTTAAAAATAGTTTTTGATAAAAAAAATACAATTTAACAACTGAAAAATCGAAATGAATAAATGTAATTAATAAAACTGAAATAAAAATAGAGCCAAATAGAAATATAGAAAAAATAGAAACATTTTAAAAATAAAAAAGCACATATCAAAAGGACTAAAACTGAAACTAAAATAAAAATACAAAAATTAAAAGCTAATTCAACATATTAATAAAAACTATAAAACCATATAAATAATACTAATAATACTGAAATTGTATTTTCTTAAATTATTTAGAACTGAGCATAACTGCAAAAACAATTAAATGCATAACAGAAATTATAGTTTCAAAATGTTTTTTAATTAAAAAAAGTTATTTATAAATATTAAAACACTAAAATAACAAACAATAAAAATTTCATAAACTATTTTTTTTTCAGTTTCACGAATCTGCCACACAAATGAGTAATATTCAAGTGCTGAAGAGATTCAAATTAATTCCAATAGTTTGATTATAGCATTGTTATAAGCTAATGTTGTTCTCTAACACATAAAAAAAACACACATATACACAAATATTGTGTAAAATGGTTATAATCAACACTTTTCGGTATTAAATGCAATATAATATTTGCAAATGATATTCCTCTCGAGTATTTTTGGGGGGATACACTACAAAATGCATTCTGGTTTTGCTTTATTTGCAAAAGATACATCTGATGATTCCTTACAATTTGGCCATAATTGGGTATCTTAGACAACTTTATTATGTTTATCCTACATTCTATATAAGCAGCTCACTAGGTTTTGGATCTGAGCTCTAGAGTGTGATCCATAAAACAAATTCATTTAAGATGATAAATGATTAATTGCATATGTATATAAAAGACCTAAAAACACAGTGTTACTGTTGTTAATCTTTGTAAAAACATACCAAGGTCCATGTAGAGGATGCTGTCTGGGTTGATGGAGGCCTCATATGGAGGAGGAGGGTCATCGGGGTGGTGGATATCTGGGTATTTGTAAGCAGCATAAGGGGGTGGAGGCTCCTGGAAGTGAAAAGCTCCACCTTCACCATCATCAGAGAGGTGCAGAGGCGTCAGGCCCGTCCCGAACACATCCGGCCCGTAGTCAAAGCCAGGGACCCTCCGCCCCAGATTAAAATGGTGCACTGTGAAAGACAGCGATAATTCAGAAAAACAGCACTTTACCATGTGCACATAATCAGCTGATCACACAGGGCCTTACGGTTTCCTCCAATGAGGGTTTCGATGCGTTCCCTCCGGCGCTGTCTCAGTCTGTGCACCATGAAGAGCAATAGCGAGAGGATGAGGAAGGATGAGATGCAGCTCACGATGAGCCTCATACCGCTGGCCATAGAGTCAAACAGACTGCTACCATCTGAAAACAAACAACACTAATGAGATTTACCTCTACCAGACCACAGCCTGACACTAGGAATGTGTGTGATTGAAAGTATACTGCTGACTGCACACTGAACAGTAAATACTACCTAGAACTTCTCTTAAAAAGTAACTGAAACAATATGCAGTAGTAATACGCATATAAACCAGCAGATATTTGGTCATAATGCACCAGATTTTTGTGAATTTTGTGAACACGGTGTGTAAAAAAAAAAAAAAACATATAATTATTTAAATAAGAATTATTTAAAAGTAATTGAAATATAGCAAAATTAAAATAAATTATAAATATTAGATGAAAAATCGGATAAAAAAAGTTTAAGCTGAAGTACTAAAACTAAACCTGAAAAAAATTTAAGCACATAGAAATGCTTTTAAAAAACGACTAATAAAAATGACATAAAATGACTAAAACTTGAACTAAAATTCAAATTAAAAAATAAAATAAAAGCTAATACAGCTAATAAAATATACAATAAAATATAAACAACACTAACTATATATATATATATATATATATA
>NW_015635030.1:50790-80600 GCF_001515625.1 Sinocyclocheilus rhinocerous | reverse complement strand
TGTGTGTGTGTGTGTGTGTGTGTGTGTAAAAAGTGCTGTTCAATTAATAATCTAAAAAACAAATACATTTTATGCTAGAATTTATATAAAAATGTCTACTTGTAAATTTTGTCTGTCTATTAAAATAATGGTAGTTTGCCAGTCCACACATATCAAGAGAATCTAGCTTTACAATAAGAGAAAGCAGAGTAGCGCCACGTAGTGGTGAGACTTGGGCACTTCACTCCACAAACATGGGGGCAAAATCACATATGGTGCACATTTAAAGATCTATCTTCATTTAAATACACCTAAATAATAAATGATCTGTCCCCTAACCTTCAACTGTAATACAGGCATTAAATTCAAGCACACACAACTGGCATGCAGTTCACACTGTGATTTGGAGAGATCATGAATGTACCGGGATCCAAGCAGGTGAACTTGCAACACTCTTTAGGGTCCTTGCGGAAATGCTGGCAGCCCTGCGGGCGCTCACACAAGGCGGCCACACACATCTCCGGCTCTCCTTCGTGGCACGTGCAGCTCAGACACGGGTCGTCCCCTTTAGGTGTGAAATAATAGCCCTCGGTCACCACGTTGTCTTTGATGTCCACACACGTTTGTCCTGGTGAAGAAACCGGTCAGATTGACATCAATACAGTAGTACTAACAGAATGCTAGCAAACAGGGCCTTCTGTTAATACGCTGCTGGACGTACTTCTCTTGCAGAGGAAGGGGAATTTTTTGTAGCAGTTTTCGGCGTGCCAGCTGTGCAAGCCCCGCTCATTCATGCTCTTGATCTGAAAACGCTGCAGCTGGGCACAGAATACATTATCCTGGGTGGGGTTCGCCTCGCCGAAATTAGCCAGACCCTCCGGAGGCAAAAACACCTGCATGGATCCTGTGAGGAACAGACAGACGGATGAGAGTCGCCATTTTTGGGAACAGTTCCAAACGCCAACAGATGTGGAAAAAAAAGAGGATTTTCTTCATAAGTTAAAGAAATAGTTTAGCCAAAAAATAAAATTCTGTCATAGTTTACTCACCCTCAAATGTCATTTGAAATCAGTGTTGTTATTTTTAGAACTAAAACTATTAAATGTCATGTACGTTAAAATTTAACCCTAAACTTAAATGAAAATGATAAATGTTGCTTTGGTAACTGTAAGTTGAAAGTAAGTTAAAATTTAAATTATTAAAATTACTACAATTCAAATAATAAATTAAAGCACATATTAATACTTATTTATAAAAATAATAAAAATTACTTTAAAAAAAAAAAAAAAAAAAAAAGACAAAATTGATAAATCAAATAAAACTAAATCAATAAAAAATCACTTTAAAAAATGACAAAATTACCTAAACCAAATAATACTAAATTAAAATGAAAACTGAAAAATATAAAATATAAAATAAAAGCCAACTATACAATGACTGAAAGTAAAATAAAAACAAAGCTAAACAGAATTATAAAAAAACTAATGAAAATGACAAATATACATATATTACTAAAATATAAAATAAAGAAAGCTAATTTAAAATGTTAATATATACTTGAAATGTAAATAAAATCATAAAAAATTCAGATGAAAATTATTTGTTGAAATCATCAGAGTACATTACAGAAATAGTGATGTTTGATTTTTCCAATGAATCAACCGATTCATTTCACAAAACCTTGTTTTAAAGTGATCTGGTTATTGAGCTCACTGATTCACAATTAACAGCCTACTGGACCATTTTCTGTGAATAGCAACTTAAATTTCATTCTGTTCTTCACACTAAGTTATGGTAAGACTTCATAAGACTTGAAATACAGCACACAAGTCTTTAGGACCACTTTTTTTTGTTGTTTTTTTTAATTGTGCTGTGTAACAGCTCTGGCCCTCATTCTCTTTCATTACAATGAAAACAGAGGCAAAGTTATTTTTGTTTGACATGAGGGTGAGTTTTTCAGTTCCCTGTATTTCTTAAAATTAGGGATGTAACGATTAAGCGCGAGCCGGTTGAAAATCGATTCAAATATGTGACGATTCAAATCGGTTGAGATGCTAAACAAATTGCGATTCAGTTAGGGGTAGGAGTTTATATGAATGTATGTCTGAGGGGAACTTACTGTCTTTAGAAAATATGGAAGTGCTATATTAGTATATTATTATAGTGTTATATTTCAGTTTCACAAAGAAACGTGCAGCATTTTGTCCAAGCAATAATAAAAGGACACATTTCATTTATAATTTGTCTTAAATCTCATTTTGTAAAAAAAAAAAAGTGAATCGAATCGTGAGTTGATCGAATCGTTACATCCCTACTTAAAATAATTTGAGATAAAAACCAACCTTTATATGCCACTTCCCAACGGCCCTCGAGCGAATGATTCTGGTTGGTAATCACATACTGATATCCCACCCAGAACCTGCAACGACAGAGAACATCCACAGCGTTGAGAACTTAAAACTGTAAAACCTCATCTCTTCCTCAGAAAACTCACTTGCACTGGTCCTTTCGCTCGCACACTTTCTCGTCGAAGTCCACCTCGATCTTGAGGATGAACTGCAGCTCTTCATTGGTGCCGAACGTCGCGAGAGAGCCGTTGACCTTCTGACAGGTTTCCACCGCCTGCCAGTAGTTCTCGCTCCTCAGGTAGACTTTATAACAGCTGGCTGTTTTTTCATAGTGGTGCCAGCCGCTCGGACACTTCCCTGTGTTTGGAGCGGGAATTACATTATTTAAAAAACATCAATATTTCCACATAACTTCTAACACCCTACAGTTGTGTTCCATTATATTCATATTTATATATAAATGGCACCCTTTTATGTTCTCTTATGTTCCCCAAGGCTGCAATTATTTAATACAAAATAAAGTAAAAATTGTGAAATATTATTACAATTTATAATATCTATTTTCTAATATATTTTTAAATGTCGTGATGCAAAGGTGAATTTTCAGCATCATTACTCCAGTCTTCAGTGTCACATGATCCTTCAGAAATCATTCGAATATGCTGATTTGCTGCTCAAGAAACATTTCTTCTTATTATTAATGTTGAAAACAGTTTTGATGCCTAATATTTCTGTGAAAACTATGACCATATATATATATAACATAACATCATAAAATAAAATAACAAATAAAATGTTCAAAAGAATGGAATTTCTTTGAAATAGAAATCTTTTGAAACTTTTAACCAATTTAATGCATCCTTGGCGAATAACCGTATGAATTTCTTAAAAGAACTGATTCCAAACATTTGAACAGTAGTGTATATAATATACTGATCTATCTCTAGTGTAATAAAAACAACAATAAAAATAATAATAATTATTATTATTAAAATGTGCCCTCCTGCTGCACAGGTTAAGCTCTTATTTGTGTATGTGATTTTGTACATTTATTTGATTAGTTTTTTTTGTATTGTTTTTATGTGATTGCTAAGGGAAATATTGACATAGTAATGCAAAAACAGCACATCTTCACAGCATATGTGTTTAAGGAGATCAGGAAGGGTCTTACTGTTGAAGCGCACTGGCTGAGCGACTCCCATGACGTCCTCCACCGGCTCAAAACCATTGCTGTAACGATACCGCTCCTCCTTTATTGCTGCAAGAGAGCGAAACAAGGAATATCAGAATGCAGCTTGAATGCAAAAACATTTTCTCTTAAATAAGGCCAAAATATACTAGGCTGAAGCATAAATCATCTGTGGAAATGATCTATATTTGTCTGGAAGGATAACATTCAATATGATGCTACAGGGTAGGTCATTAAAACATCTTTTCAACCAATCAGTCGATCCAGTTCACAAAACCGTCCCGAACGATTTGAACTCAGTGGCCTTATCCTCAAAAACTATGAACAAAACTATGACAGTTAAAGGAATATATGACCTAGACTAGCTAGATTACCTATGCACTCACAGGTGTTTGTTTTTTTTTGAGCTTACAAAATAATATTATTATTTATTTATTTTTTTTTAAATCATGTTGTTTAGGTCTATAAAGTTCATGGTTATATTATATGTATTAAAATTAATAATAAATGTTATTAAAAAAAATTTTTTTTTACTAATAATACATTTATATATTTTTATTTAAAATAGAAATATTTTGTAACATTATAAATGACTGTACTGATACTTTTGATCAATTTAATGCATCCTTGCTGAATAAAATAATTGATTTCTTTCAAGACCATTTTAGTACTTTGTCCACACTTGATGTCCGATGTAAAATCTGTGCCCTGAACCAAAAGCAGCTGAGTATCTCTGGTGGCTGTGTAAGTTAAACAATGTGCTTTTAAGAAAGTCATGACTCTGAAACACTAATCCACAGCAAACAGAAGGGAAACAGAGTGGCAGCAGGTCTGCTAAGATAAAAACAGAGTTTCTAAGAATTATTAAACCACTTCCTCATTTCCTAAGAGAAGGAGCACTAAATCCGAAAACGAAGAAGATTGTAGACCAATCAAGAAATGAGCCAACAACTCCTGAGAACATCGACTCGATTACAACGATATCAAAAAAGAGCAGTGCAAATAATACAAGCATTAAATGAGTACGTAACCCTGCAGTGCTTTCTGTCTAATAATGATTACAACTGCAGTAAGCATGGCAGGGGTTAGACAAGAGTTCAGCAGACAGTAGTTATTTTTTAGACTTTTGATGATATTTAATCCTGATATTTATGCATTTGCTCTGAAATGGCTTAAAATGTGATATTTTTTCAGTCAGAAGAAATGTCATCTTTAACAAACAGTCAGTGTTGGCAAATTGCTCCATAACATTTAATGCAAGAACTAAAATACAGTAAAAAAAAAGAAAAAAAAAAAAGCAATAACAAGAACTAATAAAATACAAAAACTATAAAAATAAAATAAACATGTAATAAACAATAAAAATGTTTTTCTATCACCAGCAAATTCCCTATGAACAAATATATTGTGAATATTCAACATATCACACATTCAACATATAAGTCCCATTGGACAAAGTATAAGAAATATGAAACGGCACCTTGCCGAAATGGACTTATTTTATCTCCTGCTACTGAAAGTGTCACTGAAGACTGCTAAACACATCATAAATCAAAGGAAGAGATATGAAGACCAATCAGTTGATAAAAACCGGCAAGATTCAAACAATCACATCACCACCTCAAAAAACCTAAAATATCCCAGACTACAGGTCTACATACAACCGCTTCCTGATTATCTGGCAACACCACCAAAACAAAGCCAATAATCCTCAGTGGGTTATTTTCTCTTGCATTCATGTGCTCGGGGTGTGATTCTGATCAGCAGTGCTTGAAGGAGCTACGAGACACAGATCACATGCTCAGTAAATCCGCTCTGTAATTCCGGTTATCCCATCCAGGAATCAGACTCAGAGCACCGTGTCTCACTCCAGGGTTAAGACACAGAAACGACAGCACACAAAATCCAGGGTGCCAAGCACTGGCAAAATGACAAGACAAAACCCAATAAGCGGAAGTGAAAGCGTTCCTCATGTGGACGTAAGCATGAGCGTGTTTTTAAAGTGCATTGCACAAGAATGTGGCTGTGTGTGTGTGAGAGAGAGTGTGTGAACTTACTAGGGCAATCTATCTCATCGCTTTTGTCCTCACAGGCCGTCCATCCATCGCACTGCCAGGACAGAGGGATGCACTGCATTTTTCCGCTCCGGCAGGTAAACTGGCCAGGACTGCAGCGCTGATCTGAAACACAGACAATACACTGTTGAAGGTTGTCTCTTTCTAGATTAGTTTCACTCAGAGACTCCATTATCTGTGATTAGAATTGAACATGATTTATTACGCAACAGGAAAAGTCTCAGAATTTAGATTAACAGCCATTCAACAGCATCTAGGGACATCAGTGTCAATGTCAGGCTTAGCCAAATAAGACTCAAACAGGGTCAAAGTGGCTGGTAACGCTCAAGATCATTTGTAAGAATGCCAAGGATCGCAGCTTACCTGGCAACAGTCTGGCCAGAGCGAGCCGTGGACCTGCGGGGGGAGAGGCAGATTTAGTGATTTCAGCAATATAACATTACCTAATCTCTGAAAGGCTCAAGGGACAATCTGTCTCCTGGTTAGCAGGGTATAAATAACAATAGATAGCACAGATACATCTACATTTGCAAACAAAAGTCAATGTAAGTGACCAGAAAGCTCTAACGCATTTATTTTGTTCAAATGTGATCTTGCAAAGGCCCTAAAAATGTGAAATTATATCTTGCTTCAAGAAAGCAAAGCCTTAGGACCATTAAAAATGTAGACAAAACACATATTCTTATTAATGCTCAGGAAAAAGTATAATGAAGTAAAATAATAAATACATTAAGTCAGTGTTTCCCAACCGGGGTGCCGTCTGTCGAGAGCAGGGGTGCCGTGTAAAAAATCCTTTTTTAATATTTTTAAATTGCTAAAATGTTCAAAAAAGCATCTATTATATAATATCCATTTCTAAATACATTTATATTTATCATTATTATAAAATACTACTAATTATAATTACATTAATATTATACATTTTAAAGTATATATAATTCAGTTATATTTGTTTACATGTGTATAAAATAACAATCATATTAATAAAAAAACATACCAAAACTAACAATTTATTAAACAAGAATAAGAATAACAAATAAGAATAAAATTATGTATTTTTTTGAATAATTTATTACATTTATATTATACATTATATTTAATAAAAACAATAACAAAATATATTAAATAATGTATATATAATTTATTGATTACATATACAGTATCATTATTATTAGCAAATATATATATTTTTTACATTTAATATAAATTTAATCAATTACTTATGCCCATGTGTGTGTGTGTGGTCCAGGTTTTCCCAATTTTGGATAGTAAAACCTGAAATATTTTACATTGTGGGGACAAAATGCCTGTCCCCATGTGCAAATGTTTTTTTTTTTTATGTAAAAAATGCAGAATGTTTTCTAGTTTTTACAGCATAAAAATCATTATGTCTATGGAGAGTCCTCATAAAACACAAAACCCTCAACATCTCTCTGTGTGTATCATTTTATACAGCTATATACTTAAACTTAAAAGCCATCTAATATTATAAATAAATTAATTTCTGTTATCAGTTAGCAAACACCCAATTAGCTTGATCCTCCAATCCACTAAACAATCTCTTAAGATGAAGCATCCTACAGACATACTAATTACATTTTTAAAAAAGAGCTTCTTGGGAGGTCCAGACATTCAGACGTTCAGTCAATCACCTGTGCAACCCTTGAGTCTAAAGTTATCCTTAAACAAACACACCGACATTGAGATGCCTTCAGAAGAGCAGTGTGTTCTCTACTATGGATGGATTACTAGAAGCAGATCTGCACCACATTCACCGCTGTAGACAGTAAGACCATTGTGAACAGCTGAACAACTGTTTGACTGGTAAAATCCTTCTCGTCCCTGTGTCCATAAGTTCTAGTGATCACCAAAATATTATGAATAACCCATTTGGGTAGTTGACAAAAAGATAAAACCTTTTCAACATTAAGATTTTAGGTTCAAATGTACAAGAAGAGGAATATACATGGTTCACTGCCCTACTATTTTGCACATGGGTTTTGCATGCATCAATTTGAGTTTGTTATGTAGTAAAAAGTCTTCTGGGTCAGTAGTAAAGATATGCAAGAGCCTCCTTTAATGTTAACATCACAGCGATCATGTTAATATTATGCACTTTTAACAAGAGCACACACTGAGATTAAACACCAGCTGTGGGTTTATTCGATGAGATTCAACATGGAGACAGACCAAACCTTCCTGTCCCCGAAAATAAGTGCAGACCGAGCACATAACCTGGGCTTAATTAAACACAGAAAAGCACATAACAGGCCATTAACCTAAATACTGTCCTATTTATTTGATCCGCTGGGTTTCCATGCATCACCTTGTATCTACAGGATTAATAAACCTCCCATCTAACAGAGGAACATCAGAACAGAGACCTAGCGCTTAGATGTTTCTCCATCCAGAGCGTTCTGTTTGATCTGTCTGCTCCCGTATTGAACTGTGGCCTACCAGAAACACTAGATTGACTGCAAATGGCTGGCATGTATGGCAAGTTAATTGAACATTTACATTTATTCCTTAAAACCTAGAAGCATCTATTTTACTGTACTAACATGTTTTTTTATTACTAAAATTCCAATAGTCACTGTTTTCTTCAACTAAAATCTTTCAGTTCCACTAGCAACCATTCATTACATACTAGTATTTGTTTCATTGCTACTAGTCACTAACTCAACAGTGACAAGTAAAAATTCCATTGCTTTTTGTCATTTATTGTATGGGAATCTGTGGTCATATCAACTATTCACTTCCAACTAGAATTACAATAGTTACTAATACAAATTTCAGTTTTAATATATCACTTATTTAGGGAGTTTACACAACACCATTTTCAACTAAAAACAGAATGTTTTTATGCATTTTGGCCATTCATTTACACAACAATGGTTTTGAGGGCCTGAAAATGCAAACTTTTGAAAACAGGTTTCAAAGCGCACGTTTTTTTAACATTATACTGTTACAAACTCCGTGCATTTTTAGGTGTTTTTGTGGATCTGTGTAAATGGGGATTGTTTCGACAAGGTTGTGGTCTGTACGCGTAAGGAAAACTTTTCCGTTTTTAAAACATCGTTGACGTGTAAACGCCCTTATTAGATATTAGAACCCATTTCTGAGACCCTAGTATCTAATGTTACTAATAACGCTTCTTATTCTACTAATTTTTTTTCTCATATGTCAGAATGGCTGCTGTATGGTGTGTATAGCAGTGTTGATTCCAGAAGTATTTTTTTCATTCAATTTTTCCATAGCGATTTAAAAAAAAAGTTTTGTTAGTTATAAGCCATGGTGAACCAAACCAACAAGCTACAAGGTGAATCACAACATTGATTTGAAGCAAAAAGACAAAGTTACAAGACAGCTTAACAGCTTTAAGCATTGCAAATGACAATCAAATTGATAATCAAAAAAATAAAAACAATGGAGAAATCAAAAACTTTTGACAAAGATACTGATATATATATATATATATATAGTTCTTTAGGCGCCATTGTTTCTCTCATTGGTGCAGATTTCTTTGCAGTATCATGGAAAATTTAGTTTTTCTACTCTGTTAAACTTATTTTAAAAACAAGTTGAAATAATGTGGGCTGATGGCTTCAACAAAAGCATATTCCATCAGTTAACAAATCAGTGGGTTTGTTAAGTTTTTTAAGATATTGTTAAAAATCAATTTCCCTATTGAGAAAATGAATGGGATTTTTTCTTCTGTTGCGCACCACTGGGACAGATATCCATAAAGTACCAGGACTTGTAAAACTGGAACAGGTACCAGCAATAACTAGTTGAAAGTAAATAATTGGGTTCACCACAGATTTGCAATTTGATACAAGTAACAATTGAATAGATTGGTATAGTATCTAGAAGCAAAGGAAAAAATAAGTAATGAATAACAAACGTATATTATGCAGTTAAGGAATAAATATTAAACAGCTTGCCACATGGTATGTAATGTAAAAGGCTTAAAGCTAGTAACATAGATACTATGTAGCTTTCAGGATTAAATGTTAAAGCAGCTTGCCATATGGAATGCACTAAAAAGGCGTAAAACTTCAGACATTATGCACAATAATAAATGATAACACAGTGGTAGTTAAAGGCCCTGACGGCCTGCGAAAGAGCCTCTGCAGCTCAGCGCCTGTTCATCCCCCTCATGACCGAAAATAAGCAGAGCAGCAAGCCTTCACCAGCCCAGACTGCAGCAAACACAAGCACTGATTAAAGCAACACCTTTACCTGTCCGTGACGGATCTGTTACTGTCAGAATGAAGAGGAGAAGCACAAAACCACCGCTGTCAGCCTTCGGCCACATTTATCCTCCATTCATAGTGTCTTACACCTGAGAAAATGTGCGAGAGAAAATGCAGTTAAAGCACCAGCCGCCGATGTTGAGAAATAAATCGCAACGAACAGCCGATTCCGCTTTCTGTGTGTATTCCGTCGATCAGAAACAAGCTTCGACACTCGGATGTGTTTATTTCAGTTGGCTAGGGTCGGGATGTAGTGTCATATTCCAGGGCTGTTTCCTCTGGCTCGGTATACGGGCTTAGCACGGATATAAAACAAGATGGCTCCGCCACCGTCCCATCAAAACAATCTCAAGCAAGTCTGTTCTCCAGCCCACAGACTGGAGGAGGAGGCGCTTAATCAAGCCCTCATAATAACACATGCACGACAATTCCCTCATCATGTCTCACTGTTCACACGGATGTTTTATGGAATATTTCTAAAGCGTTTTGAGCGCGTTTGTTTTGTAGCCAGTCACATGATTGTTTAAATGAATATATATTAATTTATTTAACACTACTGTTCAAAAGTTTGGGGCCAGTAATTTTTTTGTATTTTTTTAAGGAAATTAATAAATTTATTTTGCATTAAATTGGTCAAAAGTGACGGTAAAGACATTGCATTTCTGTTCTATTTCAAAACATATGCTGTTTTTAACTTTCTATTAATCAAAGAATCCTGAAAAAAACAATATCAATATATTACAATATATACAATATCAAAATATCAATATTTTTTCAAAAAAACAAAAGTAACCAGCACAACTGTTTTCAACATTGATAATAGAAATGCTTCTTGAGCACCAAATCAGCACAATATTACTATTTTTGTTGTATATTTGATCAAGTAAATGCAGCCTTGGTGAAGAGACTTCTTTCAAAATACTTAAAAAATTACCAACCCCAAACTTATAGAAAAATATACAAATGAAACGAAGTTTAGCCACTCGATTTTTCAAAGTTGTAAATAAGTTGCTTTTTTAACGAGAAAATAGTACTTAAGTATTTCAAAATTTCATGTTTAATTCAATGTGTTCCACTCCTTTGTAAATATTTGTGAATTTTACTAGCAATTTCTAAGTGAAAATTGTTTCAAAGTAAATCCTACACCATTTTTTCCCTAGTGTAATGTCTTGCAACAAGCTATTCAATTCATTTACACAAATGGAGCAAAGCTTGTCACACACTATGTGTTAAATTGTCACAGTGGGAACCTTGATTAAAGTCAATTATGGTTTTTTTCTCTAAACTTAAACAGTAAAACAATTATGAAACACTTTTGTGCTGTTTCGGCCAACATGGAATACACCGTGACTGAAAAACAGATATTACAAAATATGGTGATCAACCTTAGTTTTGAGAATAGAATTCAAAGAGTCTGTCCCAGCATCATATAATGTGAGCCCAGGCTTAAAGGCAAAAAAAGACATGATTTCCTTTCTTCTGTCGAACACTGCAATCATAGATTTTGTTAAGAGTAAATTCACTAAGGGAGTCTTTCTACGTATATGTTGTATGAGTCCAGCCTCCAACCCAAAGATGGATTCAGCAAATGAATCTTGTAAAATATGATTGGTGAAATTATACACACAAATCTGTAGAACTCTTTATTGTGCCCTTGAGATCTTGCAAGATGTCTTCAACATCATAAAAGATGCTCAGACTTCAGGAGGACTGAACCAGCTTTGTTCAAAACAAATCAAGAGTAATAAAGAACCGAATAGAACAAATGATTCACCTGATTGAATCAGTTGATGTGGATGATGCTGAAAAAGTACATATATGCTAGCTAAAATAAAAATGTAAAACTAAATTCTTACAAACTGTAGATGTTTTAAGTTGTAGACATTTTCTTCCTTATAGAAAGAAGTCCAAGAAACCTGATGATTAATTCAGTTTCACAGTTTTAAAAAAATTAGTAAAAAAAAAACAAAACAATAAATATGTGACCACGTTAGAGTTTTTGTTCAGTCTTTTGTTTCAGAAGTAATCTGAGGCTTTCCTCCTCTTGGGCAGCTGGAGGAGGTTGTCTGTGATGGAGGCCGGGTCCTGTGTGGCCGGTGTTCTGGCTTTCCCAGGTGTTGGTGTGATGGAGGGAGTGGCTGGGCCTCCGAGAGGAGTCTTAGAGCCCATGATCCTGTGCGCAGGTGACGGGGTGTAGCTCGCCCTCAGGGCTTTATCTGTGTATTTGCTGGACGATCTGTTTACTAGACGCTGAAGGGCAGGAGACAGCGCTGCGGGACTCAGTCCCTTCGGAGTAAGGCTGCAATACATATAAACAATCATTTAGTACACAACATAAATGCAGTTTTGAATATCACTTTGAAAACTACATCGAAAAGGGTATCTTTTGGTTTTAATGTGTAAACCAAAGTTTATTTTTTTAAGTTATAGAGATTAGAGTTTTCTGTCCCCCACTGAAACCTGAAACACTCTTTTATCGTAAAAATACAGACTACTTCAAAAGTCTGAAGTAGTGGTCGACCGATATTCTCGCAAATAAAGAAATTGTTTAAAATATAAAAAAAGGACGTAAATACTGAAACTTGTGTATTCAGGTGCTGACTTTCTCAGCAAAGTCCCATGCGCTGTCAAAATATGCCGATAATTAAAAAAAATGCCAAATAACAACCAATATAATTAGCTTGCTGACATATCAGTCAACCAGTCGTCTGAAACCACACTGAAAATGTGGGATTTCATTTAAATGTTAAAACGTTTTGTAATTTTGAAAATAAAATACAGAAAATTAAGGTTTGATATTGTGACGAGTGGGGGCGGGGCCGAGAGCCGAGTGGAGTAAATGCTAATGCGCGACAGCCTGGACTTTATTTTATGTTTTAGTTCTGTTTGTGCGCGACAGTCGTCCGCGAGGGGCTGTCGCGCTATTTTGTGTTTATTTTATTATTAAAGTTTTCTTTGAACGTTAACAAAATAAAGTCCAGGCTCTCGGCCCCACCCCGCCCCTCTCGTTACAGATATGAAATATTAATATATTTTGTTCTTAAGCATCAATAAAGCAAAATGGAGGATGAACCAAATTTGAAAAAACTTTTCACTTAAATTGTTATCCTGATAATATAATCAAAATGCTTATATTTAGCATTTTTTCCTAGTTTAATCCTTATTTTAATTACAAAAAAAAAAAAAATGCTGTTTAAACTAGAAAAATACAAGCATATTTTACAATCTCAGACTCGTTTTCTTTACCTTGCGAGGTTTTCAGTGACTTTGCGCAGCGCCTCCTGTTTCTTAGCTCTGTTTTTTGCCGCAGCCTCATTGGCCATTTTCAGACCCAACCGCTCTCTTCTCCCAGGCACTGGAATCTGGAAGACATCCATAAAAACATCCATTCATTATTTTTATTGAAATATTGGACAATAAATGTTACACACAGCGCACACTACCATTAAAGTTTTTTGATGATATAAAATTGGGTATCAATAAAACCCCAATATTCTGTTTATATAGGAAAGTGAATGAAACCAGTGAAATGTTTGCTAACTAGAATTGAACTGGACCTTGAACGATGGACCATGACTTCTCTCCACGAGTGGTGTGTCTGAGCCGTCCAGACGAAATGGAGTGCTTTCGATCTCACCCCACGTCATCAGAGGAGACTCTGCAACACCTTATAAACAAACAAGCCATTTAGGAAAATATGACACAAGTACTTGTATATAAGTCTTCAAAAACTTTGTTCTTCTCGACTGTTTCTTAAGATTTCAATGTTAAAACTTTTGTTTAAATTCTTTAGATTATTTTGCACACCAATATAAATTGTATAATACATTTCTTTAATCCAAAACAGTGGCACTCACCAGGAGCAGGGGAGGCTTTTCCCTCAAATCCATAACCATTTACTTTGGGGGATTCGTGAGGCAGGAGCTCTTTGCCATCTGGACCAACCTTACCTTGTTTAAACTAGACAGAAGGCAGAGGAGAGAAATATGCATTTAGTTTCATCATATTTCATCAAAGTGGTTTATGATCTGATGCTGACAAATGAGATGCAGAAGTCAGTGTTACCTGTGCATTGAGCGCAGCAGCTTGCTGGATTTGGGATTTGTTCAGCGCTTTACAGAAGGGGTCAACATTAAACCGTGTGTTCTTGTACAGGACCTCCCGTGGCGTCTTGAACAGCGTGTCGTCTTTTTCACCTTTTGGGGAACAAAATAAACACATGCAATTTACCGTATGGCTCTTTGGCTTTGAACTCAATGATATATATCACCAGACTCATAATCAAGTTATTAATAGTTTATTTACAAGCCTCAGAAAGTGTCATGCAATATTAAACAGATGGGGATCCTCAATGGGAAACCTTACCTTCAGGGTAGTACATGAGTGCATTTTTGGCCTTGTACTGCCATGTTTCCACTCCTGCCTTGGTGCACTCAAGCGCCTGTTTCTCTGTGGACGGTAAAGCGAGGTTCTGCTCATGCCTCTTTAAATGATAGAACAATAAACATTGTCAGAACTCAAAACAAGACTCAACAATGCAAAACGCAATTATATGCAGTAGCTATTATTGTGCTGTACCTCATTATATTCATTTTCTGCCTCATAAAGCCACGCATGCCTCAGCTTGTCCTTGTCCTCCACAAGCTCCATTATCTGCTCAAAGGATGCATTGTCCTCACTCGTGTTTTTAGCAAGAAAGCGGTCCAGAGATGGAAGATCCTTTTCCTCTGCTTTTTCACCTTCTTTTCCTGAAACATAACAAAGAACACATGTAGCATGTTGCATTTATCTTTAAAAATAAGGAGATTCAAAGATCCAAAATCCCCTCTGTAAAGAACTGAAAAACTAAGAAAGCAAAATCAAAAAATGCAAATTTGTGCATATTTAATTAGATTTAATTAGATAGTGCCTTGTTTGCATATTTAAACATAACATTTCAATAATACAATAATAGAGAACAACTGTCACAATGTACTTTAATTGATCAAATGAGTTTTTATGGTGTCTAGATGCAAGGACTAAAAAATTTAGCAGCAGTCACTTACCATCCTCTTTCGTTGCTCTGTGTTTGCTCTGTGAACATGAGGGAGATGCACTTCCACCATCTGGGGTCTCAAATGTTGAAGGAGTCGTGTCTAAATGGGAACAAAATGATAAAAAAAAAGAAAAAAAAAAGTTTTCCAATGTGCCAGCAGTAAATCACTGATGTGCAAAACACAGTAGGTGGTTATCATTAAAGGAATAGTTCACCCAAAAATGAAAATGTACCCACTCTCAGGCCATCCAAGATGTAATGAGTTTGTTTCTTCATCAGAACAGATTTGGAGAAATTTAACATTACATCACTTGCTCACCAATGGATCCTCTGCAGTGAATGGGTGCCGTCAGAATGAGAGACCAAGCAGCTGATAAAAACATCACAATAATCCACAAGTAATCCACACCACTCCAGTCCATCAGTTAACATCCTGTAAAGCAAAAAACTGTAGTTGTAATAAATCCATTATTAAGTCGTTTTAACTTAAAACTGTTTCTTCTGGCCAAAATATCAGTCCATAATCCATAATAACGCTTCCTCCAGTGAAAAAGTCCATCCCCTGTTGTCCTCTCACATCAAAATCCACCGATATATTTGTTTAGAACGGTTTTTGGCTGATTTAGCTTGTGAACGGTGTTTGGTATGTGCATATTTCTATACTGATTCAGACAAGACAACATTTCCACTGGAGAAAGCAATATTATGGATAAAGGATTCATATTTTAAAGTCCCCCTGTAGTCAAATATTTTATCCCTTAAAACTTATCTTTGATCATCAAAATTACATATTTAAATGTTTTTTCTTGTGAAAATAATTTTCTCATGCCTTAAAATAGCCGTTTACAGCTCGAATACAGCCGTTTGTGATTCTTAATTCGTGCCCGCGAGCATGCGCGAGTGTGAAGTGCAGACGCCGATGCGGATACAGTTTTAAGGAGAAAATACTCAGCAATGGTGTTGATTAATAGATTGGCACATGGTTTGTCTAAAGGCATATTAAAAACACCATATAGACAAATAAACAACATAAAAAACTTGATTTTCACTACAGGGGGACTTTAAATGGAAGCAATGGTTTAAAGTTAAAAACGTGTTAATGGTGGATTTGTCTCTTACAAAAATGCAGCTTTTCACTTCACAAGGCATTAACTGATGGACTGGAGTGGTGTGGCTTATTGTGATGTTTTTATCAGCTGTTTGAACTCTCATTCTGACAACACCCCATTCACTGCAGAGGATCCATTGTAAATGTTCATTTTTTTGGTTAAATATTCCTTTAAGAATTAATCCCGAACAGTAAGAAACGTCACTCACAGGGCACATAGGTGCGTGGGGTGTATTTAGCCATCGCAGACCCGTATTTGATGGCAATCTCCCTCATCCGCTCCAGATCTCCGCTCTCCTCCGCCTCCAGATAATCCTTCTGTGCTTGAAGTTTGGAGGCATCTTGGAAAAAGTCCCTCTGGATGATCTTCTCCAAACTCTTTGGAAGAAATGGTGACAGGAAGTATGCGTGTCATTAGCAAATCTAGACAGAAGAATATATGCAGATAAGCGTGTTGTTTACAGGTGACACATGAAGCTCAATCAGCTGTTCCTGTATAACACACTGTATGTTGAAAAACGGCCTGAGGTTTGGTATTTTGTGTAAACTGTGGTGTTGAAGGTCATCGTCTTTTTTTTAAATAATAATAAAAAACCAAAGTCAAAGTAAAGTGTATTCAAAGAACAACAGGGCACATAGGTGCGTGGGGTGTATTTAGCCATCGCAGACCCGTATTTGATGGCAATCTCCCTCATCCGCTCCAGATCTCCGCTCTCCTCCGCCTCCAGATAATCCTTCTGTGCTTGAAGTTTGGAGACATCTTGGAAAAAGTCCCTCTGGATGATCTTCTCCAAACTCTTTGGAAGAAATGGTGACAGGAAGTATGCGTGTCATTAGCAAATCAAGACAGAAGAATATATGCAGATTAAGCGTGTTGTTTACAGGTGACACATGAAGCTCAATCAGCTGTTCCTGTATAACACACTGTATATTGAAAAACGGCCTGAGGTTTGGTATTTTGTGTAAACTGTGGTGTTGAAGGTCATCGTCTTTTTTTTAAATAATAATAAAAAACCAAAGTCAAAGTAAAGTGTATTCAAAGAACACATTTCAAAACACATGGGCATTAAAATAATATAATACAATAAATTATTGAATGATTAAGTATAATACAATTAATTATGTCAGGGAATCCCCTGTTGTAAATAGTATACAAGACTGTCTTACCTCGATATATTCATCTTCATCGATAATCTTCTTCGGTTTCTTAGTCTCTTTCACATGATTCCTGACAGCGACTGTAGTAACATCAGACTTCAGACTCAAAGCTTTCTCTTTGGACTCTGTCATATTTCTATTTTAATAGGAGAAACTGTTCTTTTACAGTGATGTAAAGTCCAGTTGCGTAAGACGTTGTTTACGTTAGCCTATACGCTAAGTCCTGTTATTTTCTCTAACGAAATGCCATTAAAATGTTTAAAACGTATTTGTAGCCTATTTTAACGATAGTTCACGGTAAATGTTTATTTTTAACTACCACTTAATCAAACATTATGACTGAAAAACCATGTCAAAACATCAGCTGAACGTAGTTGCACAGCGCTCAGGAACAGTGTCTTCTTCGCATCTTTTCCGCTGAACACTGAAGCGCTAGAGCGACTCTCCATCGCCACCTATTGACTAGCGACCGCATGTACATGAACTGACTTAAAGGGTTAGTTCATCCAAAAACAAAAATTAGGCACAGCGGGCGAGGCGGGCTGCACACCGTGACGGATAACTCGCCGTTGTAGCTTGCGCTCACTGTTGTACACTGGAAGCAGCTCCGGGCGGATGACCTCTGAGGTCAGCGTTGTGCATGCGCCGGTGCGTCTCGTGAAAACCAACGTTTGTTTACAGGATCAAAAGAAGCAAAGTTTCCTTACTTTAGCAAAGGAAAACAAGTCTCCTCTTGGCTTATATCGAAATCCTCCGACATTCTTCTTTACAAATCCTCGTTTTGTACTTCTAATTAGTGACCGTTGTTTTGTTTCGATCTCTCCGCGTGCGTCACTTCTGAGCCGCGCATGCGCAAAGCTGACCTCATACGTAATTCCCCGGGAACTGCTTCCGTTTACAACAGTGAGCGCAAGCTATATTCAAAGACCCTGCATAGACAGCAACGCAACTGAAATGTTCCCAAGTCCAGAGACGTAGCAAGATGATCTGTAAAATAATCCATGTGACATCAGTGGTTCAGCCGTAATATTATGAAGCTACAAGAATACTTTTTGTGCACAAAAGAAAGAAAAAAAACGACTTTATTCAACAATTCATCTCCTCTGTGTCACCCTAGCGCCATCCACTTAATGTAAACAGCGTGTGGTGCGGCTGACACAGAAAGTTCCGAAGATGAACGGAGGTCTTACGGGTTTGGAACGACATAAGGGTGAGTAATTAATGACAGAATTTTCATTTTTGGGTGAACTATCCCTTTAACAGTTCTAGTACACGTAAACACTTAAATAGCACATCACCTCAGTGAATATGGTACGCAATAAACGTATTGTTTATTTTCAGTCCATAAGTGCAATAAAAGGAATGCTAGTTTTCAAAGCCTTTAATATAACTTAAGACAAGACACCACAGGTGAGTAAGGGACACATTTAAACTAATAGATATCACCATACGTCCCCAGTTGATTAATCACAGTAGTTTAAGACAATTCTTTTGTATCACATGTTTCTGAAATCTTACATCTAAATATGCAAATGCAACATTATCTAATTAAATATGCATATATTTGCATAAATGTACATAACAGAGTATAATAAACCTTAAATGTGTATTTTGGATATTTTCTTTCCACTAGTCTCAAAGACATGTTATGGAAGCAAAATAGCCCAAAATCTCAAAATTGACCAGGGCCTTAAAAAAAACAAAAAAACAATGGTTTTCCCTGTAGTGTCTTGCCTTAACAGATAATATTCAAGTGAAGATATGTTTGCATTTAACTATGTCTGGATAAGATGCAAAGCTTCAGAGTCTCCAAAAATGAAGCTCACGACTACAGAAAATTACATACAAAAAATGCATTAAGTCTAACAACACTTTTAATGTTATGGAAAGCAACAGAGAATAGTTTGGCTGATAGAACACGAAAATTAATATGTCTTTGCTCCCTATAATCATCTGCCTTTATGTTAACAGTCTGATACACATTAAAGTAGCTATTAAGAGATTAACAAAATCACGGTCAGGCATAAAGAATCAGCGGTTTCATTGTCATGTGTTAAGCTAAATACAAAAGCCAGTCTGTCTGAAACTGGTTGCAACGGCGTACGAGAATCTTTTAATCAACATAAAGATCTGAAACTTTTCTAGTATGGAATTTCTAATATGGAATGTCAAAAGACAACACTGCAACAAAATGATATTCTTACTTAGCATTTTTCACTTGTTTTCCCATCACAAATATCTAAATGTTCTTAAATCAACACATAATTACTTGAGAAAGAAAATTATTTAAGATGAAAAATGTATGTCTGAAAAATGTATCACAATCAATTGAATTTATGCGTAAACCAAGAAAAAAATCTGTCAATTGGGTATGAAAAATCGTGGTTTTCTTTTGAATTACGTTTATTTTTCTATATTTTTCAGGTTTTAAGCATAAACTCCCTTACTTTTGCTATTTTTTGTCAGAAAACGAGACTTTTAAAAAAATGTTGTTTCTCAAGTAAATGTTTAGATACTTGCATTGGAAAATCATTTTTTGCAGTGCACACTGAAATATTTATAGGTGTTTATAGGGGAAGTGTGTAATTTCTGCAACATAATTAGTTAATAATAGAATTACCTGGTTTTAATAAATGGAAGCTCACAGAAGCCATGCATCACTATTTTTCCATTATGCTTTCTTAAGGGCACAACTTTCTTCATTTTTACAAATCCATTTGAATCTGCTAATGCTACAAACTACACACCTCAACTTTAAGCTCCTATTGGACACATTTGGATATTACAGAATTAAACCAATAAATATAGACTGCTAAGATGCGATAATAGAAGCCCAGTGTCTATGTAGCAATGTTCAACACGGGACCTTTTTGGCCTATTAGGAGCTTCTTGGCAAGTCGCTGTGAGGTCAAGAGCAAAGGCACGTATTTCGCAGCAGGAGCGATGAAATCACCGCAAATCCATCACGTTCACACTTCCGTCAGTGATGGTGATGTGTTGACTAGCCTGAGCACAAGACACAGACGCAAAACCTTCATTATGGTGCACATAAGGCTGAAGGACACAGTAGATCATTCACATGGAGTAAAAGTAGTTCACCCAAAAATGAAAATTTGCTGAAAATGTACTCAACCTTCAGGCCATCCAAGATGTAGATCAGTTTGTTTCTTCATTGTAACAGATTTTGATAAATTTTGCATTATATGTAATGAATGGGTGCCGTCAGAATGAGTCCAAACAGCTGATAAAAACATCACAATAATCCACAAGTAATCCACACCACTCCAGTCCATCAGTTAATGTTTTGTGAAGCAAAAAACTGTTTGTAAGAAACAAATAGTTCATTACAATTCTTTTAACTTCAAACCATTAGCTTCAGCTTAATATGAATCTTCGATCCATAATGCTGCTTCCTGCAGTGAACAGTTGTCTCATCTGAATCAGGAGAGAAATAAACACAGATCAAGCCCAAAACAGTTCTAAACAAATTTATTGGTGGATTTTGATGTGAGAGGACAATAAGGGATTGATTTTTTCACTGCAGGAAATGTTAGTATGGATTATGGCCTGATATTTTGGCCAGAAGTTAAAATGCCTTGATGATTTCTTACAAACACTTTTTGCTTTACAAGATGTTAACTGATGGACTGGAGTGGTGTGGATTGCTTGTGGATTATTGTGATGTTTTTATCAGCTGTTTGGGCTCTCATTCTGACGGCACCCATTCACTGCAGATGATCCATTGGTGAGCGATGGCCTCAGGGTCAATTTTCAGCAAATTAAATTTTTTTGGCTATTACTTTATGTACTGAAGTTTAATATTTAGGGTTCTCTAATCACTAATCAGGTATTACTCACAGAGAAGAGGGGGGGCTCCCTTGAATGCGGGTGGAATCCTCTTTGTTTGCAGGAACAGATCTCGTCCATCCCGTAGTCTGTCAGCCGGAAGTAGCCCGTCCTGGAGAACCATGGAGTTATCAGACTGTCATTGTTCCGTTATACCTGCTAACTATCACTCAAACTAAGTAAGACAGCATATAGCTCAAAACATACTCATTGAATTTAGGTGAGCACACAATGGCTATAGACTCTGGAAGCATGATTTGATAAGAGCAATGTGTGTGCAGGTCCACACTGGATAAAAAGGCCGTCTGGGTCGGGTGGGTCTTATAGAAAAAAAAGACACCGATTATTCTCAAGACACATAATTACAGTGATACTATTAAAAAAATTAAAATGAAATGTGTCTATACAGAAAACCTCATACATGAATCCAGCCCAGTGTAATGAGATCATTCTGATCCTGGATTAGGAAAAGTTCCTCCTCGTTCTCTGTGTCACAGTAATCTGGTCCTCCACACTGCTTGGGCACGATCACGTGTGTCACTGTGAAGGCGTTCTTCATCTGTGGACCAAGACAAGCAAACTGTTTTGTGATTTACTCATCATAATACAGATTTCCTCAAATATGTTAATAAGGTTGTAATTTGCCCCAATTATATTCAAGAGATAGTAAGTGAGATTTATATACAGTACACTTCCGTTTTAAACATTTGTGGTCAATAAGATTTTTTTTATAATACCTTTATTCAGCAAGAATGCATTAAACTGATCAAAAATTACAGTTGAGACCATTTTAATGTTACAAAGATTTCATTTCAAATAAATGCTTTTCTTTTGAACTTTTTACTCATCAAAGAATCCGGAATTTTTTAACATGGCAACCCTCTACATTGCGAGTAATAAAAAATTTACTAGCCAATGGCGATTCAATTGCCAAGGTGTTCGTAGAGGGCTGCATGGTTTTTACAAAAACATGAGCACCGATAATAATTTAATATTTCACAATACTACTGTTTTTACTTTATTTTTGATCAAATAAATGCAGCCTTGGTGAGTCTGGCTAGTAAACTAAAAAATTTACTAGCCAATGGCGATTCAATTGCCAAGGTGTTCGTAGAGGGCTGCATGGTTTTTACAAAAACATGAGCACCGATAATAATTTAATATTTCACAATACTACTGTTTTTACTTTATTTTTGATTTAAAAAAATGCAGCCTTAGTGAGCATAAGTGACGTTTAAAAAATCTTAACGTCCCCAATTTTATTTTATTGTTTTATTATTAATTTACTTAAATTAACTAAAAAGTTAAAAGTCGTATAACAAATATTACCATTATGCATAAATACACCTTCATTATTTAATATTTAATATTAATATTTTTTGTATGACCTCTAATTTATGTTGTTCATTAAAAATTATGGTATTACAGTAATGTATTAAAAAATATCCATATTAATACATAAACTGTTCAGAAGCATTATGTGAATGAGAATTGGGGGGGGGTCTGATTATTGTTACGAAAAAAAACTCTTAATGGCATAAAAATAGGTTTTATTTTCTTCACGCAAAATCTAAATATAATTCTTTATTTTCAAAACAATAAAATCTTCACTGATTGTTATAAAAATAAAAATAAACATTAATGGCATAAAAATAGTCCTTATTTTCTTCTCCTTTTTTCTTTAGATTTTGGCTGAAATACATGTTTTAGTGGGATTTACCGAAATGGATAGCTCAAATAAAAAGACATTATTTTGTTAGTCTCAGTCTACTTGTGTCTGCAAATGTTTGGCACGTACCAGCTTGCCACAGAGAATCCCACAGGTCTCCACGGCCCGTGTTGTGTTGGCATCTGCTAGCTTTAAAAACCTCTGGCACAGCTCGGCGGGCACAAAGAGCTGCCGCAAGCCATTTACCAACGCACCTAATAAAACACATATAATCTCAATTTATTGACAGTATATGACAATAGTAATGTTTGTATCACAAGGTCAGCAATGCATAAGGAAGAGCAAACTGAGAGGCCTCACTGTGTCCTGCACTGACTGGAACACTCGGCTTCAGAGAGCGGTCAAATGCTGGGAGGGGTGAAGTTTGAGAGACATGGTTCGGGGTTCCTCCAGGGGTCGTCGGTGGTGTAAATGAGGCCTGTGGAGGTCCTTGTATATCAGGCACCAGGAGATCTCGGGGAGAGGTGGGTGACTCCGGGACGCTGAACCCCTGCATGATGCGCTGGCGCTCCTTCTCCAGCTGCTGTCTGCGGATCATCTCCTCAAAGGCACTGAACTGCTCCTGCTCATGCATACGCTGCTGCTGCTCGGCCTGTCTCTGCCTCTCGGCCTCCAGATCCCGCTGCTTGGCCACTTCTCGAGCCTGGGCCTCATCCTCCGCTCGCTGCCAGGAGTCACACACCCATCAATAAACACGTACACCATTACTTGGATTAGTCTGTAGGTATCACTTAAGAAAAATCTGCCCCTAAATGTAACCCACCTTTCGGACAAAATACTCGCCATGTTCTTTTTCGTACTGCTTGAGAAGCAGCTTTTTCAGTTCCTCAGCTTTCGGAAAAGCAACTTCCTTTAATTTCTAGCATGGAAAATAAGGGATATTCATTAGCTTGAGAAATTCTTCATGAAGCTTTTAACATCTTAACTTTCCTCAAATCACATCTTACCCTCATCGTTTCTTTCTTCTCAGGAATGTTGGCTGTTTTATATTCACGATGTCTAGGAAGTTTTTCAATAAACAACCTAAAAGGAAGTAAAACACAGGAACATTATTTATTATTTTTAAAAATATAGTTTTTTAAAATAATATAATTTTTGTATAAATCTTTAT
This sequence comes from Sinocyclocheilus rhinocerous, assembly GCF_001515625.1. Lineage (NCBI taxonomy): Eukaryota > Metazoa > Chordata > Actinopteri > Cypriniformes > Cyprinidae > Sinocyclocheilus > Sinocyclocheilus rhinocerous. The sequence goes on along the minus strand of NW_015635030.1, from coordinate 56,766 downwards.
TATTTATATAATATATTACCATATATAATATTAATATATTAACTTATTTCAATTTTTATTAATATTATTTTTTAATATATTTAGTTTTGATATTTAATAAATGTTTATGTCTAGTATATTAAGAAATGTAATTTTAGTAAATAACAAAATCACACAAATCATGGTTTTAAAATGTTAGGAAGTTTTAAATTTCAAGTTTTTCAATAAATGGAGGCAAAATAAGAATATTATGTAAAATTATTTTTAGAATTTAAAAATAATATATATTTTTAATATATATACGTATATTCATAACAATAAAATATCTATTTAATTTGGATGTGTATTTAATGTTTATTTCTAATATATGAAGAAATGTATTTCCAATAAATAGCAAAATCGCACAAATCAGAGTTTTAAACTATTTACACATCCTAATTTTTTTTTTTAAATAGGGTTGCAAAAATGGCAAACCTTATAAAATAAATAGAACATAAAACAGCTCAGCTTATATAACACTTAGTTTGACCTCCTGACACTGACGATCAATATTTTATGAAGGTTAAGCACCTCTTTTCACTTATCAATAGCTGAAAAAGAAAAAAAATATTGACAAAGAGTTTCAGGACCTATTTTGTACCGTACTACTGGAAATCACCTTTTACATTAGGAGAGAGAACAGTAGAATGAATCTGATATGTGCAATCAATAACCGACCTGCCAGGCATTTGGCACTTTCAACCTGTTCTTGCTGTACTTACGTGATGTACTTATTGTAAAGAATGAATGCATGCTCGACATTCCCCTCCTCTGCATAGATGCTGGCCATTCGGATGATTTCCATCCCTGATCGGAAGTACCGGCGCGGCGGCACATCCTCGCTGACGTCCACAGAGCTGCCCAGCTTGGTGAGAGCGCGGACCCTCTCCTCAGACGGCAGACTGGAGTCGCTGTGCTCAGACATCATGCCTCCTGCCTGCAGATCAATAACACACTTTCAACATCCTGCACTGAGTTTACACTGTTTGTACTCTGACTAATAAAGCTCCTACTTTGGGTGGAGTTACTTCTGTGTAAGGTAATGACGTTTATACTATAAAAAAGGGTTTTCAAAAAGCATTTGGACACTGTAAAATGTCTGAAAATCATTGCATTAGACATCAAAATATGAAATCAAGTGTTAGTGTAAATGCTAATAAATGGCCTTTTCTCACAACTGGAACAGGTGTTATTGTTTTATAAAAAATAAATAAATAAAACAAATGCCAATTGGTTTGATTTTGTTTTCTAATTCATTGACTTTTATACACTGCTAAAATGTCCAAATACTTTATTTTGGGGCCTCCTCTGTATGTAATTATATATGCATACAGTTGTACATTAATATGTATTATATGTAAATAAGCTGCCGAGACTTCACGATCCTTGACTTTAAACTTTAACTTTGATTTAACTTTAAATGAGTCTCGAGGCACCCATTATTGACAGGCCAACCAGCAACAAACAACGATAGCAAGATAAGCCTCGCGTGAAGGTAAAATAACTTCCCTACCTGCTTTCACCGCACTCCTTTACGCTTTCAAAGATGCTTTGATGTATTTATCTCATATATTTTCGTCATATTTAGACATTGTGAAAACAAAGCTCGGTGTGTTCACATTAACTGTAATACATAACACTTCCGGCATCGTATGGAAAGACCCCGCCCACTTCAGTCAGCTGACGGTGAAGTCATGCCACAGATTGCCCAATCGCGAAGCACTTTTAAGCATTTTTTCAGAGCTTCGCGCTTCTCTCACTATGATGCTTGTATTTTCCGTCAGGATGATGAAACAAATCGAATTTATGTACCGTTACAGTAATATATTAATGCTGTTGCTTTTAATTATGTTTTTACACAGAAAGACATTGTTTTATATTCTTTTAAATCAACATTTTTATATTTATTTAATGGATATTTCCAGCGTATCATTGTACTTTTTTAATGTCAATCAGGGGCGGTTCTAGGGTGAGTAGATACCGGGGCTTAGCCCTGAGACATCCATATATTAGTTACACTGGCTAAGTGGCATTATTTATTTATTTATTTTTAAGCCAAGTAAAGGCCTAATTAAACATGCTGGGTTCTACATTTGTTTAAAAAAAAAATTCGCATTTTAAATCGCAAATTGCAATTTTAACCAGAAAAATTACAATTTTATTATTTTCCCCAAATCGTGTGGCCCTACATAATATTTATTTCTTGTTTATTGAATTGTTGCCCTGACACAAAGAAAAGTCTGCCACAGACCATGCATGCATGCTAACCAAACTGTTCATATAATCGCTCTAAATGCGTGTGTGTTCATGGAAGCCTGCAGATAATTCTACGATTAAAAAGCTATATTTTTTGCTTCAAAGTGACAGTGCTCAGTAACAAATAACAATCGGTATTATAGCGGCAAGTTATACAGTAGGTTACAGATACCTGAAGCAGCTGCTGTAAGTTTTTATCATTGGCTACTTCTTAATATCTTGTCTTCTAAAATCACAAAAAAGGTTGCATAATTACAAGCCATTGAGCAGATAAACCTTTTATTAAGCTGATCTCAACCTGGGTTCTCTCGGATCACTGAGAACATCTGATCAGTAGACTTGTAGCCTAAATAACAGACCTTACATCAGCCAGAATATTTTAAATGATAAAAAAAAAAAAATACAAAACGTGTAAAATATAAGGAGATAATAAAACAACTGTAATTGCACTTGCAAAGGTGTTTAATATTTCACTTCATTTAAAACTAAAGGCATGTTAGATTAGCAGCAGTTATAGATTATGTGTATGAATTACATTTGCCGGATTAAAATGACCTAATAACAGATAACCATCACAAAACGTTGTAGTAGTATTGTTAGCTAGTAGAGTCTAATAAAACAGTCAACCTCTTTAGGAGACCAAATCCGTTTACTCCATCAAAGAAAAAGAAGAGTTCCTGCACGGAGAGAATAATTTAACAATCGGACTAGCAGCTGGTGTTCAGAAAAAGCACAGTCCAGCAGTTTGGGTTGAAAGTGTGTAGCCTCCTTCATTTCAGCGAGGAGTCCTATCTTTCGGACCTTTCCTGTGTCTATGTCGAAGTTTTCGGTGAGGCCCTGGAGGTCTCGTGAATTCCTCTGGAGGCGCGTGTGGATTGTGGTATGGTTCGCCGAACCTGTAGGAGGGAAGCGGAGGTGGATAATGTCCGAAGTGGAATCCTCTGACGCTCTGGTTGGGAAAACAGGGTCTCATGCCCTGCGGTGGATGAGGAATCAAGGGCGGACGGAAGAACTGGCGCTCAGGTGGTTCGAACCAAGTCATGCTGTCCTTCTGGTGAAACGGTCTGAGGATAAATTGTGAGATTGAGTAAAGAAATAGCTTTATCCAGGAAGAAAGACCATTTTGATTTCGTGTTGACTAATGATTTGATTATTTGAGCTTACAAAAACTGATTCTGGGGTTCCCTGTGCCATTGGTGAGGTTCTTGTCCATTAAAAGGAGGATCATGGTTATGCCATTCCCTTCGATGATGAGGAGCATCATCTCGTGGTTCGTTTGCAAGTCCCTGGGCGGGTTCTTGGTCTGGCTCCTCCATTCCCTCATTACTGCATGCAAAATTGAACGGTTAACACTGTAAAGCCTGCCATATATAATAAAAGTCAAAAAAAATAAATAAAAATACAATTCAGTTTTTTTTGGCTCATATAGTATGATATAGTGAGAACATGGAGCTATAATGAGGAGGAAAAAACAACTCAATTTTACAAATAACATTTTGATGAAGTTGCTGATATTTATATGGTCCAAAAGATGAAATTCTGATGGTGTGTAATGTAAATCAATGAGATCTTTATAACAGTATAACAGACTATTCACATAAAATACATATAAATATCAGTTGTCACTCTATATCGCTCAATAAAATGTTTTAGTAAGATGATATTTAAATGCTTAGTTAGTTTTATGATCAAAACACTGTAGTTTTTATTGTGGGAGGCAAAACCTGTCCAGTAAATATTTATCTTGAATATTACTAACAATATAAAAGTTATTCTTACGTCTACTTTTCAAAAATCAGCAAAGGTTTCACAGAAAAAAAAGCTTAACTATCACTCAGATGACAGAAGGCTTGTACTAGATTGTGTACAACAGGTTTTTCAGAAGTTTTGATCATGTTGATAATTTAGAGGCCTTAGAAATTCATGTATCAAGTATGATCGAATGTGATGGCATGTAGAAGAGCTCACCTTCTCGTGGGCCCCGTCCTCAGGTCATCAAGATAGTTCTGCCTCTCAATTGAATATCCCCTTGATTCATTGAATACTTGGAAGAAATCAGAGCATTCAAATAAAAATACCTAAAAGCATGCATATACACACAGTAAGTACAAGTGAGTATACTTACAATTAATCGCTTTTTGGGGGTTCATCGCTTCAACATCAATTAGGTATCTATGACACAATATTTAACAGTGACAACTGCTGGATGCATTAACTCATCTTAAGACAAAGTTAATGGATCACGAATATGGAAAACAAGCAAAAAGAAAGTAAGTTTACTCACCGACATATTAAATAGCCGGTGCGATTCAAACCGTGCGTGCAATGAACACCAATCAGCTTATCTGTTTAAAAAAAGTCCGTATTTTTTGTTAAACAAACGTCAGCTGAACTCAACATGAAACAATGTTTGCAACCTCATTTACTTCTGTAATGACATATTTCTCAATGAAATAGGATATTAAACATTAGGATGGGCTATTTAAAAAAAAAAAAGTTTTTGCATTTTGATGAGCATTATTTCTCTTTGGAATAACATGCATTGATGAATTGTTCACTATAAAGCCAGGAACATGTACACTACTGTTTAAAAGTTTGCCGTCAAAAAGAAATTAATAATTGTATCCACCAAGGATGCATTAAATTGATTAAAAAAAGTGACATTTATAATGTTACAAAAGATTTCTATTTCTTATAAATGCTGTTCTTTTGAATTTTCTATTCATCAAGGAATCCTGAAATCAGTGGTGTAACTACAGACAGTGCAGCCGCACTGGGGCCCGTGCCGCGGGGGGGGGGCCGCAGCGCACGCGGGCCCTGCCCACATTGCAAGCGACTATATTAATATAAATTAATAATAAAATACAATTAGTACCGAGATTCTTCACAGTACTGAATAAATACATGAATTCGCATAAATTATTTGTGTACTTTAGTGGTCTAGTGGTAGAACTTTTGTCACGCATTTCCGAGGTTCTGGGTTCTAATTCCCCCTCGGGTAGTTTTTTTTTTCTCTCATTAAAACCAAAGGTGTTCATCAGTGATTGTATATCAAGAGCAAGGACATGTTTGTGTGCATTTTGTTTTGTGCTATTACCAGAACAAAGCGTACGATCGTCTGTGTGAAGACTGGGCATTGTGCACGAGTGCAAGAGAGAACTGATAACAGCAGCAACGAGCACTGGCCATACCACATTCCAGCGATAGATCGCCTGTTGTTTAACACAGACCAACGAATTTGTTATCAAATGGAGATGTTTCTTTAGGTACATCCGTGCGTGCCGCGAGATGTTGCAAAAAGTGGTGGGGGGGTCGTGGGGAGCATTTTTTTTTCGTTAAATGTAAGTTTTTTTTTAAGTAACGACCAAGCGGCCAGTGGCAGACAGTGAACTTATCATAGCCTATGTTTGATCAATTTAACCTTCTCAAATCATCACGACTTGCCTAAAATAAAATCTATAGATATAAAACAGTTCAAGCATATCACAATGTTAGTTTAAATGTTTAAACGATATAAATGTGCGCTATTAGGCGCATATCTAATCGTAGAGTGGAAGCTGAAGGCACTTTGCAGGACATGGAGGCGCCAGCGCGATCACTTGCATTTTGTTTCAGTGGATACACCGTCATTTTTGCTCATAAAGGTAAGAGTAATACATCACTCGGAACTGTAAAGGGTCTACTTTTATTTGTGTGCACTTG
>NW_015635030.1:50622-50761 GCF_001515625.1 Sinocyclocheilus rhinocerous | reverse complement strand
AATTGAGTCACAGATATGATAAATATATCTATAGAAAGCTTTAAAATACTACTTTAAAACGAAAGAATTCAAATCAAAAACAAAAACTCTTTCATTATGTAAACCGTAAAGATGCATTTCTCTCTAAAGGCACGTCCAA
>NW_015635030.1:48129-48295 GCF_001515625.1 Sinocyclocheilus rhinocerous | reverse complement strand
CATATCACAATGTTAGTTTAACGATATAAACGATATAAATGTGCGCTATTAGGCGCATATCTAATCGTAGAGTGGAAGCTGAAGGCACTTTGGAGGCGCTGGAGGCGCTCACTTGCATTTTTTTCTTGATAGTGGAAACAACTTAAAATACGCCGTAATTTTTGCT
>NW_015635030.1:37853-47629 GCF_001515625.1 Sinocyclocheilus rhinocerous | reverse complement strand
AGATACTGATTTTAGTTGGTCTAAATTAAGTAGGTTAGGCACAAATTTGCTTATATGGGTTCCCTTCTAGACACGAGCGCTGTTTGTATGTGCACCCCAGGGGGCCCGTTGTAATAGCCTGCACTGGGGCCCGTCATTACTAAGTTACGCCACTGCCTGAAATCCATAAAAATATGAAGCAGTACAACTGTTTTCAACATTAATAATAATAATAAATGTTTCATGAGCAGCAAATCAGCATATTAGAATGATTTCTGAAGGCTCATGTGACACTGAAGATTGGAGTAATGATGCTGAAAATTCAGCTTTGCATCAGAGGAATATAAAATATATTCAAATAGAAAACCTTTATTTTAAATTGTAATATTATTTCACAATTTGACTGTTTTAATGAATCAAATAAATGCAGCCTTGGTAAGCTTAAAAGACTTCTTTCAGGAATATTAATCAAATCTTACCGAACAGTAGGGAATTAAGAAAGCCATTTTTGATTTCACATTGATTTAATCAACTAAAACTCACCATTGTTTTCATTGTCATGCAGAAAATGTCTGACGGCCTTCTTGAAGCTGAGAATCGTGGCATCGTTTGGCACTTCATGCCCTGCTGTGAAGATCTTCAGGTGGTACAATGTGTTTGGCAAATCCTGACACAAACACAATCACACATTCAGAGAAAATCAGTCCATCAACTTCCCTCAACCCTGACAAAAACTCAAGCTCCAACCTAGTCAAGCTGGATTCTGCGGCAAGGAGGAGATGTCTACACTTTCATGAGCAAAAAAATATGATTAGCTATTTGTTTAGGCTTTAATTCCTACCTCTACTTTGTAGTAGCGAGTTGTGTAGGTCAGATCAATGATGAGACCCAGTTGTTGTCCTTTCTTCTCTAAAATACGCACAAGATCAAACGGTCCAAAGGCTTCTGATTGTGTTAAATGATATCTAAAAGACTTAAAAAAAAAAAGCACTGGCATTAAATCTAAGCTCATATGCACGTTTCAAACAGGTGGAGGATTTGTGAATGTCTTCAAACCTGTTTTAAGGGAACTTTAAAAGCGATGAAGCGAGTTCCAGGGATCCGTTTACCCACTGCTGTATAGTCTGTCCATCTAAAGGAGACACAAACAATCCTTAAAGCTTTACTTCAGACTTAAAAAAAAAAAAAAAAAAGCACTGGCATTAAATCTAAGCTCATATGCACGTTTCAAACAGGTGGAGGATTTGTGAATGTCTTCAAACCTGTTTTAAGGGAACTTTAAAAGCGATGAAGCGAGTTCCAGGGATCCGTTTACCCACTGCTGTATAGTCTGTCCATCTAAAGGAGACACAAACAATCCTTAAAGCTTTACTTCAGTTAATGAACCTTATAAAATAAGTACAATTATAACAACTAACCTGTCAGGAATGGCATTTTTCTTCTTGGTAGGCATGTCTTCACAGCAGCTCTGCTTTGGCCTTTGTAATGCCATACACTTTTGCAAAACACAGATATGTTTGATTACATCCCATACATGACTGACACTACTGTAAGCAGAATTCGTACAGCTTTAATGAACACCAAAACATCAACTATTTATGAATGAGTTTGATTACGTGTCAGATATGAGAGTTACATCAACCAGAATCAGACACTGGTTTCACTTTCAGTCATTACCAGAGCAAACTTCATTTAACATTCAGTCTTTATAAGCGTGTTCAAGCCACGTATTCCGTCACGACAGATAATATAATTAAAAACAATAAAGAAAGACACATTTGACTGAAAAGCAAACCAATACCTCTGTGAGATTCTCCTACTTCCACGTTACAGACACAGTCGTGTAGGCAACTCCTCTGACGTAATTCATCTGCTCGGGAACTGCGCGCTCTGCTGCCGCCCTCAGGCCGGGAGGGAAACTGCAACCCAACCACAACTGAACTGAATTAGGGGTGGCACTTCCGGTTTGGGGAACTTCTATTTCATTAGCATAATAAATACTTATTATGTCTATGTTCTATTAAAAAAAGACTGAAACGAATTATTTCATATCATAAGGTTGGCCCACAGATAACGCTTATCCGTCTGTTTGACTGAATGAGCTGTCGATTTTCCTTCATGTTTTATGTCATGAACGTCATGAATAAATTGACGCTTGGTATTTTAACGTGACATGTTATAACTATAATATTTATGTATAATATCTATATATCTAAGCTCTTTTCAGTCGCTGCATTCTTTTTTCCTTTTGCATTCCGCTGTAATAGTACGGAAAACAAATTAACTAATAGTATGTTAACCAGTGTTGGGCTTGTTACTCCAAAAATGTAATTTATTACTCGTTACTAGTTTCTCCTTTCAAAATTAATATTATTACTTTACTTATTACTATCTGGCAACAGAAATTAGTTACACTACTAGTTACATTACTTTTCCTTCACGCCCCACAGAAGTTGTAATTACCTTCCCCATAAAAATCTTCTAAAATGTTACTAACAATATATTTCTGCCTCATCATTTGTCCAAAATCTACATTGGATCGCAGTCAGAAGTTTTTACAAATACTCAATGGTGATTGATAGTGACTTTTAAGTAAAAGTGTTGCATTAATTGTCATGTGTAGCTTGAAGCTAATTGTTGCTATCTGTTACCCAAATATGATTATATTTCATGAAGTAGCCTATTTTCTCAAAAGAAATCACATAAGTTCATACGATTTTTAATTATAGTAATATAATTTATATTGGGATCAGAGGGATGTGGGTGGGCAAGCCATGTAATGGTACAGTAAAGTAATGCCGCAACTTACACATCTGTGTTCAGATGACCTTCTCTCCTGACAAAATCAGTGTAATGGCAATATTTCCATCCGCTGAATGTAAGCTTTTCCATATTCCAAGCTTTCCTGATGCACTGGTGACTTCATGTGCCTGTGCAAGTCGTGAAAATTATGAAAATCAATCTAGGAATTATTGGATTGTTGGATTTCAAATCAGTAGGGGTTGAGGCATCAAAAATAACTAGCTGTTTTATGGATGGTAACTGTAATATTATTACTGAAATCTTATTAGTAATTAGTTACACTATAGTACTGCAAAAAGTAATATTATTACAGTAACTAGTTACAGCCCAACACTGATGGTAACAAATTAACTATGGTTTTGCTACACTAACCATAACCACGGTATTTTTAGTTAAACTGTTGTTATAAAAATTGTAATCAATATGCAAAAAAAAAAAATTATAATAATGGTTACTTCACTTTTATTATAATAAAGTCATTGTTATTTTCGAAAGGGAAGTTACTGTTATGTGCACACTTGACTACACATTCAAATATAGGCTATCAGAAATTCATTGATAATGGTCCTTAATGATCCTTGAGGCTTTGCTTTGTGTTTTGGCAGATTATTTTGCAGACATTTCACTCACGTGTTATGAAAAGAACAAACACGATAAACATGGTAGATGAATGAAGTCGATTTTTGTAACAAAACGTACAAATATAAGTGGGATTTCTGATAAATGAAACATAACACTTAATTAATTCTGTAGGGATTTTTGGTCTTGAATGACACAAGAATTGATAGCATTCAATAAAAGATCGTTTATTTCTTGATGTACAAGTTCAAAGTATTGCCATCAATATACACTAAATACTTTAACCATACTTTGTTCTTTATGTGTGTGTGTGTGTAAATCTGTTTTTAGTCGTAACTAAATTTACTTTCACACGTTTATGAGAGCAAACATGAATAAAGATGGAGTAATTGCCTCTGAACATTATTTTGAGTAACTTAAAAATGATGAGTAAACGAAGTATTTGAATACTATCTATGGTAGAAGAATCAGGAATTAAACTCGTGCAGGAAACACTTGGGTGTTACTTAGGTAGACAGACATACAAGTATAGACATTATTTTTAAGGAAGTTTGGAAGAGGAAAGCTGCAATGTACGTAATCGGAATGTTTCTCTGGAGCTATGCATTCCACCTTTGAACTTGTGACTACCATAAATACTAATTTAATTTTCTGACTTTGGTTGATTTCAAACAGTTTGATACACTTTATTCATTATAATATACGTTGGCCAAAACAATGCTTTGTTATTTTAGTATGTTAACCTTTGATAATTGTTCAGTACAGATGAGGTAAGTTGTTCCGAACATTATTTAGAGCAACTTTAATGCTAATTGAACCCTGACAGTGGGAATTATATTCTTATATACCAGGAAAGATTTGGGTAGACCGATAGATAAGAGTGAGGAAGTCTGAGACAAGGGGAATACAGTGTGAAATTTTGTCAAAAGGAAAATTGCTCTGAAAATATGCATGCCATCAAACCACACGAATCCAGTTTATTCTAACTGTGAACTCCATTATGTCTTTCAATTGAACTGAATATAATATTAAAAATACTTGAAAACAAATTTATTTATTCTCAATTAAAATAAAAATGAGATCGGGAGCCATCAGACACAATGACTGTAACTATAAGGTTTCAAGTCAGAAGTGATTTTGACACAAATATTAAATTTTTGTAATATCGGTTCCAGTTTTTCAGTCACACTTAACTTGGCTAAGTTGTCACTTGAGTTTTATATGTAGTAATTGCATACTCCAAGTTGGCCAAAACAAAACAACATAAAAGTGCTTCAGAATTCTTTTTAAATTTGTCGAAAACAACATAATTGACTATTCAATGAAAGTTCCCATTGTGACAATTTACCACATATAGTGTTGCAACATAGTTTGGTCAATATGTTAAAAGAACTAAACTCACAATTGCGAGTTATAAAGTCACATTTTGAGGGGGGAAAAAAAGACTGATATGTTCTCAGAATTGCAAGTTTAAATCTCACAATTCTGAGAAAAAAAGTCAGAATTGCGAGAAAAAAAGTCAGAATTGTGAGCTTATATCTCGCAGTTCTGACTTTATTTCTCAGGATTGCGACTATGTTTCGCAATTGCGAGTTTGTATCACGCAGTTCTGAGAAAAAAAGTCAGAATTGTGAGATTAAAAAGTCGCAATTACCTCTTTTATTTTTTATTCAGTGGCGGAAACGGGCTTACATACAGTAGCCTGTTTGTTGCCAAGATGTTAACTTACACTAAAAAAATTGGCGTACGATTTACGAAACAAAGTTCACTTATAGAAATTGCTAGTCATTTTCACAAACAACTACAAAAGAAAAGGCATGTAACATTGAATTAAACGAAGTTTTTAAGCTGAAAGACTGAAATGGTATTTTCTCGTAAAACAGACTCCAATCAACTTTATTTTCTTTGAAAACTCTTTTTTTTTTACAGCGTGCCTATAAACAGAGATTAATTTCAAAAAGATTTATCATCATAAAAGTAAACATTAACTGGATCTTCCCAACATGTTCTATTATTGATTTCAATTGAAATTCACCAGTCTGCTTCCTCACAAAATCTTGCAAGAGTAAATACCTAAAAAGCACCTGAAAGGTTTATTCCCTTTTAGGTTAGCAGACATTGAAGTTATTTGAGTTGTATAATCACAAAGGTGATGACACAAAGGTATTACCTAAGAGCGACATTCTCCATAAATGGCAAGTAACTTAGGGCTGGACTAGTATATATGCAGGCAGACGCCTTAACGAACTCATGCAGCTTATTCAGATACAAATCGATTGCATTGAAATTCAGAGTTTGACAGAAGAGAAAATCATGTCTTTTTGTAAATTTCCTTTCACAGCTTACAAGAGAATGAAGAACAGGGCGTTGATAGTGTCTGTGGAGAACTTCTATTCAGGTGCAGGTCTGAGCAAGAGGAACGGGGTGAAGAGAGACACTAGAAGACTTCACAAAATCCTCACCAAGCTCGGCTTCTCTGTGGACATCAGAATGGACATCGAAGCTAATGAGATCTATGAAGCATTTAAAGCAGGTAATGTGAGCACATCTTGATGTACTGACATTTTGTCTAATAAATAAAATCTACGTTTTTGGTTTCAATGAATGAGAGTTATTTTATTATTATTTTATGATTTTGATTAATACACTCTAAAAAATGCTGGGTTGTTTCAACCCAACTTTGGGTCAAATATGGACTAACCCAACTTTTGGGTTAAAAATTTAATGTAAAAATTTAACCCAACGGTTGGGTTAGTCCATATTTGACCCAAAGTTGGGTTGAAACAACCCAGCATTTTTTAGAGTGTAGGTTTTGAGTCAATGAGTTTGCATGGAAGAGATTTTGCCATTATGCAAAACTGCAGACAGTTATGACTGCAGATAATCACAATAGCCTAAATTTGAATAGTAATGACAGAAATGAAACTTGTGCAGCCCATTCAGAATACTCACTAACACTGTCCTCCATCCTCAGAGAGCAAGAAGATGGTCAAAGACTGTTTTGTGGGTGTCATATCCAGTCACGGTGAGGAGGGTGTTGTGTTTGGCGCTGATGGACGTGCTGTGAAACTGGCAGAGATCTACAGTTACTTTGGAGGCCCGTCAATGGCAGACAAGAGCAAACTCTTCCTCATCCAGGTACAGTATATTTTACAGTTAAAAATTACAGTACATAAAAAAATAAAATAAAAAAAAAACGTACTCACAGTGGTTATAACATTCCGGATTTAAATTCCTTTGACTTTCTGGCACTATTCAGTCATTTTAGACCGAAAAATGTTATGTTTTGAATTTTTTACATCGCTTTATACATTGGTCATTGGAATGGTACGAAACTATGTGAATACCAGTGTTATTTTACTATCATTGAGATATTATTATAGTTTTCATTAATATTTTGAATCAGTTTTTATATTTTTTGTCATTTAAATTTTTTTATTTAAAAATTGGTAATTAAAAAAATCAGTAATAGAAAAAACATTTTTTTGTAATATTTTTAGTAATATTTGAGTACATCAAGTCAAACTAAATTAAAATGACAAGTGCTGCCTTAGCAATTTTATTTCAGTTAACTTTTAATTTATTTCAAGTAAATAAAATAAGTTTTAGTTTCAGCTACAATAACCCTGGTGAACTAACAAAAAATTGTGGACATGATTTGAAAAGTCTAAAAAGCAAAAAAGGTCTCTTGGGCTCGTCATGGTCAAAAATGACCACCATAGGAAATGAATGAGAAATATGAAAATATAGAGCTTTTTTGTGTGTGTGGGTTTTCTCCCACAGTTGTTAAAAATGTATTGAATGTCTACTCACCAAATAAATACAAACGTTGAGTTTAAATTTGTTACAGATTTTAACAGAACATTAACCTTCTGGTGTTCAGGCTTGTCGAGGGCATGAGTTGGATGGAGGTGCGGAGGTGGAGGCAGATTCTTCATTCTCAGAGGAAGAGGACGGCATGTCTGAGCTCTTTTCCATTCCTATTGACACAGCAGTCATGTACGCCACATCTCCAGGTGTGACTTATTAACTCCAAAACATTGTTTGCATAGTTTGTAAAGTCACAAACACTTCAGTTCCTCACTCACGTACGTTCATTCGTGTTCTAGGTTACGCTGCATTCATGCATCCTCTGGGCTCGGTGTTGATTCAAACCCTCTGTGATTTGCTAGAAAAGGAAGGAGGTCCAGAGCTGGAGATCCAAAGACTTCTGACTCGACTAAACTACCAGGTGGCCTACAACTTTGAATCCAGAGGGAAAGTGTTGGGCGGCAAAAAGCAGATGCCATGTTTTGTGACCCGCTTTACCAGAGAGGTTTTCCCATTCATGGACAGTCAGACGGCAGCAGCAGCAGATTTGAGCTTGACCTTTGCAGCAACGCAGCTTATCGATGAACCCAGAAGGTCACGGAAGAGCTCCATCAGCTGAAGATCGCAGAACAGAGACTGACTGCAAAGAACATGTGGACATGTTAGATATCATCTCATCTCATTTGATGAGATAACATATAATCACGTAAAGTTGCATAGGTAATAGGAAGTAAGGTGCTGGGAAACGTGCAGGATGTGACTTGTTTTATAATGCTGTGTTTGCTACTTTCTTGTATTTATTTTCCTAAAGTAAAACAGTCATATTCTGTTTTATTTGAAAGTGTATTGAAAAAAATGAAATATTAAAAAATATATTTATATATAAATCTTAAAGTGTTTATCTGTATTATACTGTATGTGATATTCAAATAAAACCTAAACTGAACTCGAAAGCTCAATGTCTTACTAAATTAAAAAATCAATCAGTGTTGCAATGGCATTTTAATGAAACACCATTTCTGGGAAACACTTGTGTTATGATAATCCTGATCCTGGGCTGACCGTATGCGAAACTAGTTTCTGTGACTCAGATTACGACATATTCATACTTTGCCCTTGCTATATTTACTGTACTTGTAAGTGTGAAGTGTTTGTTAAACATCCAGACATGCAGGATTTCAACATGGCCTGTTGGTCACAAACACTAATGCCAGGTTTCATTTAGCTGTCTATACAGTGATGACTATTATTTGTGCTTATGAGATGTTCGGTATGCTAACTGCGTGGCTTAAATTAGTGTTTAGTCATTCTTTGCACTCAGGTGCTCTTTTATAAATTTATAATGACTGCAAAAGGAGTTTGAACATTTTGGCTCCCAATGATGAGACATAGAAGTCATTGAAAATATTACAGTAACCCGAACTGGTGAAAATAAGAATGAAAATGAGATACAAAAAGAAAAATAAAGAAGCATTAAACCATGTCTGGCATGCGAATAACACAAACGGATATAGAGTAAAGTATCTGGTGATTCTCAACCTACCGGAAACTACTAGAATGACGCTGCAATACTTATCTGTGAGCATGAGAGACGTGCATCGTTTTACAGAACTGAAGTACTTCTTGACGTGAAGGATCAGAACACACTGTACAGAGAGTACTTTATCATGAACGACAGACATCAGTACTAACAAGCCATCTGCATGAAGTCTACTTACAGTTTTACATTCCTAAAGTATAAGCAGGTACTGATAAACATCTAAAGGCCCAAACAGTTCAGCTGATATTAAAAACAAGATTTGTTGTGTCATAAAATGAATACTTTTTTGTGATAGTTTAAATAATGTGGTGAGAAAAATTGCTATAAATTAGTCTATAAATTAAATACTTATTATTATTTTTATAATTATGACTAAAATAATGCCTACCCTGAAAAAATATGATTATTATTATTAATAAATTGACACTGACAGTATTATTTAAAGTCATAAAGAGACCATAAAGTCATCCTCCACCAGGAGGCGCGTGTGAGAAATGAAATTCTGCGACATTGAAATTTCATTTCTCTATTTTTTCTCTTTTTTTGAAATTTAAAAACTATAAATATTTAAATCTGTTGATGACAAGAAGTGGTGCCTTACAAACAAGTGGAAAGTCCACACTTTATAAAAAATATTTCAAATTGCCAAATCCAACGTAACCCATATGTGACAACACCATGTTCTTCTTCAGCAGCGGTCTAAACAATCATTTACATGTTGAAAACTGATTTACAATTTGAAAACTGGCACTGAGAAACTTGAAAAGCTATTGATACAAAGTAAACACACAAAATAAGAAAAGCACGTCATCTTTCTTTATGCTAATTATCACGGTGTCCTTTAGCCTTCCCTGTCGTACAGTAGCTGAAGTACAGAACTTCTGTGGGAAGAACAGGATTGCAGAAATCATTTGAAGCTGACACAATGTTGAGCTGTAAATCATGCTGTCTGTCTACTGTGTAGCCTACATACATATCCACCCTTCCTCGGAACAAATAAAGGTGTGCGATCTCACCCTAAAAGCTTTTGGAAAAACGAATATAGGCCTATGTTAAAACTAATATA
>NW_015635030.1:15779-37785 GCF_001515625.1 Sinocyclocheilus rhinocerous | reverse complement strand
AAAAAAAATTAACTTAAATGATTTTAGCAAATGGCTGCAATATAACAAAGAGTGAAAAATTTAAGGGGGTCTGAATACTTTCCGTACCCACTGTATATACATACACATACACATACATACATATACATACACACATACATATATATATATATATATATACACACATACACATATATATTATACACACACACACACATACATACATATACACACACACGCACAAAGAAAAACAAGTAGATAGAATAGAAAAAATAGAAAGCTAGTGTTTGTTTGTTTGTTTGTTTTTTTTAAATAAAAAAATAAAAAAGAAGATAAATATAGATAGAATTAAAATAGAATAAGAAAGTGCTAGAGTTAGAGGGTCAAATAAAGGTATGAGCAATATAACTACTAGTCAGTGACTAAAAGTCACACAAACTGAAATCTGGACATATGATACACAATATGAATGGAAGAGATTGTGACCTCATAAACCGCATAAAAACAATAGGAACAAATGAGCTAAAAAAAAAAGAGCACATGCAGAATCTGTCCATTATATTAAATTTCACACCACCACTAACTTGAACTAATTCTATGTATTTCATCCTCAGAGAGCAAGAAGACGGCCAAAGACTGTTTTGTGGGCGTCATATCCAGTCACGGTGAGGAGGGTGTTGTGTTTGGCGCTGATGGACGTGCTGTGAAACTGGCAGAGATCTACAGTTACTTTGGAGGCCCGTCAATGGCAGACAAGAGCAAACTCTTCCTCATCCAGGTACATTTTGTGAAAACTTTCTCACAGACAAACTCCTCTGACCTTTTTAGCAAATATTGATGGCTGTGATGATTACATTCCACTTTAGAATTCCTTTGACTCTCTGGTACTGTTCAGTCATTTTAAGCCAAAAAATGTTGTGAATTTTTATTTTTATTCATCAGAATGGTATGAAACTTGGTCACATTTGTGGCAATTGTTATGTGAACACACACAAAAAATTGTGGACATGACTTGAAAAGGCTAAAAAAAAAAAGTCACACTTTACTGTTCACATGACTGCCAAAGGAAATGAAAGGGAAATATACAACATTTTTGGGGGTTTCTCTCTGATTATTGCATGGCTACTCACCATATAAATGCATGCATGGATGTTAAATGTTGATTTAAGTTGATATTATTTCATTATTTGACCTGTATATTTTTCTTAAAGCTTAAAACTTGTTGCAGATCATAACTGAATGTTTATAATTAACATAACTTCTGGTGTTCAGGCTTGTCGAGGGCATGAGTTGGATGGAGGTGCGAAGGTGGAGGCAGATTCTTCATTCTCAGAGGAAGAGGACGGCATGTCTGAGCTCTTTTCCATTCCTATTGACACAGCAGTCATGTACGCCACATCTCCAGGTGTGACTTATTAACTCCAAAACATTGTTTGCATAGTTTGTAAAGTCACAAACACTTCAGTTCCTCACTCACGTACGTTCATTCGTGTTCTAGGTTACGCTGCATTCATGCATCCTCTGGGCTCGGTGTTGATTCAAACCCTCTGTGATTTGCTAGAAAAGGAAGGAGGTCCAGAGCTGGAGATCCAAAGACTTCTGACTCGACTAAACTACCAGGTGGCCTACAACTTTGAATCCAGAGGGAAAGTGTTGGGCGGCAAAAAGCAGATGCCATGTTTTGTGACCCGCTTTACCAGAGAGGTTTTCCCATTCATGGACAGTCAGACGGCAGCAGCAGCAGATTTGAGCTTGACCTTTGCAGCAACGCAGCTTATCGATGAACCCAGAAGGTCACGGAAGAACTCCATCAGCTGAAGATTGCATAACAGAGACTGACTGCAAAGAACATGTGGGCAAACTGATTAATCTTAAAGCAGCACTATGTAACTTTTTCTGTTCAAAATTTGCAAAATGTATATAATGAGCGAGTACATCATGAATCCATCTTCCAAACCGCGTTTTTGTCTTATTCCGAATCACTACGGTACACTTATAATAAGTACTTATATTTGGACTATTGTAGCCTGGTCGGGTCGTCACCGCTGCGGAGTAACACATACCTGCGTGAATCGCCATAGACATAAACTTAGAGAAGTAGCTCCGGTTAGAATGTTCTTCCGCGGGATGTGTGCAGATCTGTTTATTAACAGCTAGAGCGCCAAAAGTTACAAAGCGCTGCTTTAACTCTTCTAACATCTGATGTCATGTGCTTTCTTAGCATTCCATTCATGTCCATTTATGTTTTTTTGCTATTGCTACCTCATTATGTATATATTCTATTTATTCTTTCTATACACTACTGTTCAAAGGTTTGAGGTCATTAAAATTTTTAATGCTTTTGAAAGAAGTCTCTTCTGCTCACCAATTGGCTGTATTTATTTGATCAAAAATACAATACAACTGTAATATTATTAAATATAATTACGATTTAAATAACTGATTTCAATCATGATTTTAATTTATATATTTTTTATTATTATTAAATATTATAACTATTCTAATATACTGATTTGGAGCTCAAAGGACATTCTTATTGCTATCAATGTTGAAAACAGTTGTGCTGCATCATTTTTTTTTTTTTTTGGGGGGGGGGGGAACCATTATACATTTTTTTCAGTATTCCTTGAATAGAAAATTCAAAATAACTTTATAATCTTTTGTAACATAATAAATGTCTTTACTGTCACTTTTGATCAATTCAGTGTGTCCTTGTTGAAAAGTATTCATTTCTTTTAAAATACAAATGAAAATATTTACTAATCCAAACTTTTGATGTAGTAATCAAAACAACCATTTGAATAATTTAAGTTTTAATTATATACGTACTGACATAGGTTTTGCTAGTGATAAACATTCTTATAATTCTTGAAACAATGTTAAAATGTTGAATCTTAACACAATGTTAAAACAACGTTGAAGCTTAACAATGTTAAAATTCTTCTACTTTTTAAATGTGATGAAATATGGAAGTGCGATGACTTGCTAGACATAACTGACCTAAATTAGAAAAAAATAAAAAAATCAAGCAACTGTGTTTAGTGTCAAAAAGAACACATTTAGATAAGGTCTGATGCAACTGGCATTTTATTGAATTCCTGATGATTCCGGAGAGAACTAATGTCATAAAAAAAAAGATGATCACATGCTGTTTGAGTTCAAAATAAAACTGAAAGAAAGGTTCAGCTGTCTGTGACTCAGATTAAGTAATCATAATCATACTTTGCCCCTGTGTATTTACTGTAACTGAAGGTGTGTACACAGGATATTGCACATGAATGAATGAATGAATGAATGAATGTGAAGTGACAGCAGATCCAGGCATGCAGGATTTCATCAGTGCACACAGCCTGCTGAGCACAAATGCTGATGTCAGGATCTATATGAATATATTTCACTCAAGAACACTGAAGGGTTTTTGCTTATTTGAATTAACGCAGATGAACAGTTTCTATGCTTCAGGAGTTAATTGTGTTTTTAGTTATGATAATTGCAAAAAAGAAAACATGTGAAGATGTATTCTGGTTTAATCGTCTCATCAGAAATGTACACAAAAATATATAAACCTGAACTGACTGCTGTAGGTGCCCATTGTGACAGTTTACCACGCTACACAAAAAGTCAGTGTGTTCAATGAATTGTATATTTCGTTTTGGGCAACAACGGTGAAAACAGTTTTTTTGTAGCCAAGACTTCAACGTTTGTGTCTATACAGAAACAAAAATTCACAAAAAAAAACCTACCTAAAGAACCAAATATTCCCAGGAGTTTGACAACAAGCCCCAGTCTCCTCTATACAGTATATTTTGGGCTTCATTTCAGTGAATGAGAGCAAGTGCGTTACAAAGGGATCTTAAGACAACATCGCCATCTACTGGCAGAAACCTTTAACTCTACTGACCGACACCAGTGTGATATTTATGTCTGCCACTAGAGGGCGGTGTCGCAGCACACCTATATTAATTCCTCACTCGTGTTACAACTTAGAAGACCACATTGTTCAAAATGTAACGTTTTTTTTCTTGTTGGATCCCTTTATCTATCTGTCTGAAGCACGGATATTAATTTTAATTTTATCGCACGGATATTAATTTTAATTTTACACTCAGTGGTGTTCAAAGCTATAAAGCAATGCTATATATTTCATAGTTTAATGATATTCTAGATTTTTATTATTATTAATTAATATTTAATTTTCGTTTACATCTGACACACTACATTCTTATATTAGGTTAGGCCTACATAATTGTTACATAATTGACATAATTCTGAGCTTATAGATTCCTATATGAAATAAAAGACTAAAAAACATACTTTGGGGGTTAAAAATATCGATACTGCCATGTGATACGGAAGTAAACACAGTATGGTACACGAGCCATGTAGGCTATATTATAGGTATCAAACGTATTTATCATATGTCGTGGTTTTACCATCTGATGCCATCACATAACTATACCCACAAAACAAAATCAAGGAGCCAGTTTCATAGCATTAAACACAGCTTTGCAAAACAGTGACTGAATGCAACTTAAAGCCATTCTTAGCACCTCAAGTGTTTCCTGGTCAACTCTCCCTTAGTCTGGACTGTCATTTTTACTCACCACAACAACCACAATGAACTGTCCTGGTCATCTCGTAATTATGGGCTTCAGTAGTTTCCTTGAGAGCGGACCCATATCCTCCTGGGACCCAGGCATTGACATCTGTCCCCTGTAGAGGACATTATATTTCAGTGAATTTCTCTGAGACCCTACTACTACCACAGTTTTCAGTCTGGATGTCCTGTACAGAGCACATTCAGGGCTTTTCAGAGATATCAAATGTTTGGAGGTTTGATCATAAACACTCCCTCTCCTTGGTCTTTAAATATGACTGATATCGACAGAATAATCAAATTGAGCACTCTTAGGGAAATATGATGATGTTTTGTAATTATCATTTAAATCTGGCTAAACTTGTTTGTCGTAAATAAATAGCTCAGAAAAATGTTATGGGGTTTCAGATTGGAATATGACTTTTTGTTACGAAGCAGGGCATTATTTTCATACATGTCTTCTGTAGAGGACACCAGAACAAACGGCATGTTAATCAGGCATTTTAGGGAGACACAATAAGTCAATATACAGGGAAAGAAATTATAGATGACCTATGAAATATGAGATATTCTTATGAAAATGTTGCAAATTTATTACTCCCATTATAACACTTCTTTTTCATTATGGTTTGCCCCAAGAATACATTAATATGCAAATTAGATGCAATGTATATAGAAATGGGAATGACAATTTATGGACATTTTACGCACACATTGCATAAAGTAAAGTAGTATATCAAATAATTCTGTTATATCTTTCATAAATCAGTTGAGAATCATCTTTGTACAAAGTTTGGTTAAAAATAGCCTGAAACTTAAAAACTGATTGGTGAATGAAAAAATAAAACATTGTTTTTGCCTATACATGCCTTTTCATGTCTATTATTATTATTGTTTTAATAACTTAGTTCTGGCGTCCTCTACAAAGGACAAAGAATAAAATATATTATTTTCAAAAATGTTTTTTCTCCATTTGTTTCTTATGCTCCAACCAATGTAATGATGTAACAACAAAATTCATAAAACTTTTTTTTTTTTTCTGGTTCTCAGGAGGATATGGGTTTTTGATTTGACTGATTTTTACGTAGAAAGGGCAGCGCACCGCATTAAAAGAAACGATCATTCATGTTTTCATAACCGCTGGCCAAATTCAAAAACGAAACTAAAATTAAATCATCTTTGAGAGCAAGGGGGCCCCGTGGTGTTTCGGGGGCCCTACGCAGCTTGCGTATTTTGCGTATAGGGAGGACCGGCTCTGCTAGACATATTTTAAGACCTAAAATTCGCCATTTAAGGAACTGAGATGATTCTGCAAATTGGTCTCCAGATATCCAGACGGTGGAAAGTGAAGTTAGCGTCTATATGCACAGTTAACACACACTCAGCTTCACATTTGCCGTTGCTGGAACGCGTCTATGTGTGTTAAGTTGAATTATTGGATCACTCCGTCTCCTCCGTGAGACCTAATTGCTCCTTCCTGGCAGCCGTCGGCATCCCAGGGGCCACAGAATCCCGTAACCTACCTTCCATGCCGTTTGCTAATTGAAATAGCTAATAAGATCTCAGAGGACCGACTTTCCAAACCTCTTCATTAAAAACAGTGGCAGTGTGTCAAAACACATATAATTGTGCTGTAAACACGTGGAAATATTTAATTCTGGACACGGCTTTTACAATTTTGTGACCGAGTTTGCAGTCTTGCTTATTATTTACAGCCTTCTGAAAACAATATGTTCCCGTGTCCTCATCATCACTCAAAGCTGACTTTAAATCACTAGAACATTTGGTTACATTTCTATCTCACAAGCTTGTCAATAAAGTAAACCACAGTGTAATCAAACAATGTCTGTTCTAAACACCATTTGCAACTGACATTGTAAACCACAGTATTAAAAAAGAAATGTCTAGTGTTCTATTGTTTTTTCTTCGCAATAACCGAATGAACTGAGCATATTAAAACAAAAAACATTTTTTTAAAAGTACATTTTGACCTCAAATGTCTATTTTTCATTATTCTGCTCTTCCAAAGTACTTTTACCAGGATAAAGTCACAGTGTGCAACAACACGCTGCACTTTTTTTCTTTGAGAAGCTGCGTTTTGCGCAACAATGAATTATATAATTTAGTGTGTGCACATCATGAGTGCCAGCATTCACATACCACTTCACGAGCCTTAATTAGATAAATGAACACTGTCAGTGTGTGTGATACTGGCTCTATTCAGAAGATCTATGTTGCATTATTCAGCCAGTCATCACATGCAGCGTCTTCTCCCCCCAAAAAACACAATGCAGCCTTTAGAAATAACTTGAGGTTTATTAGCTATGGAGTCTTAGGAGAGTCACACACACAGGGTTAGGAACAGGGTGAGGTGGTACCAAAAGAAAGAAGAAAAATAAAAGAAAAATAGGGAGAGAATGCAGTAATGAACAATCAAACTCCTAACTACCATTAGATTGAATTAAACTAAAACTACAAATTGTATTTTGTCAAGTATGGCTTAAAAAAAAAAAAAGAAATCTTTATACATTTGACTTTTATACAAGTAGCAACATTGGAGAATCACGTTGGAAAAAGGCAATTTACAAAAAATACATTTTTGTTTCAAAGACAAAAGCAAAATAGAGGGGTGGTCAAATATTGACCAATATTTATTCCTTTTCATTCTATCTTAAAAACTTGGTCTAATATCTATAAAAATGTAAAAAAGCAATATACAGGTGTAAAAAGTTTGTCTTTTTTCCCCCCATTCACTCCACTGATTTGGTGACCAGAGAGAGAGGTTGTGTCTGCAGCAAGGCATGATGGGAATGTAGGGCTGCCTGGTGGAAAGGCGAGGACGGGGAGAGCAAGGAGGGAGGTAGGGTAGTGAACGGGATGGGACGGGACAGGAGGGCCGCAGACTGACTGTGGAGAGAGATGTTCGGATGAGAGGCGGTGGAGGTGGATGAGGAAGTGGAGCTGGAGCCCGATGCTTTCCCTGGCAGGGGGAAGTGGGGGTGGTGGGTCCTGCCCTCCGGTTTGGTGGTGAGGGACAGGGGTTGAGCCTGCTCCGAGTGAGTGGCCGCAGGGGCCGCCGGTGAAGCCAGGGCAGCGGACGGTGTGGCGGGCGAGTCCAGCATGCTGCCGTGAGAGGAGGTAGGGCTGTCACACATTTTCTCAGATGGCAGGTACGGGACACACTGCTTCTTGAGCTGGGGTGAGAAGTTACCTGTAGATGAGGGGGAAACAGGGTTAAATATACTCCCAAATAGTCTGTTAACAAATGGCGAATGAAAACAAAACACTGTTTATGGTTACATACATACGGTTTAAATTAATATATAAAATGTTTAAATATTTAATTGAATAATTATTCTTGCTAACTAATTTTAGATGCCATTTCAGTCAAAATTGACCAACATCAATGATTATGACATGTAACAATAATGACTAAATTTAAAGGTTATTTTCATAAAAATACAAAAACTGACTAAAAACTAGGGCTGCACGATTAATCGAATGCGATTGTCATGCGCATTTTGATAGTAATGCCGGTTCTGTAATCAGCAGGAAATCATCATCACGTGCTTTCAGATTTATTAGTCACGTTGAATCAATGAAAGCTGTTGAATCTTCTGTTTATTCAGCTGCAGCGATAGGCATTTTCTGGGTTTCTTCTGCGAGGCGTATTTGGAGTTTCAGCGCGAGAGCGCCCTCTGGCCTTTGGATGGAGATTTACTGCTGATCACAGAACCGTGCTTCACTGAAAGATACGCATGACAATCGCAGCTTCTGTCGAATCGCGATCTCGATTCCATTTCGATTTATTGTGCAGCCCTACTAAAAATAACTCCCATTTGCTCCCAAATTACTTCAAACACACACACACACACACAAAAATGTATTCATACGGATTTGGAAAAACATGAGTGAGTAAATGAACTATTCCTTGAAAAAAAATTCCAGTTAAGAAGAAAAAAGCCAAAATGTTCGTCATCTAGCTTCTAAGGTCAAAATTGAACTGAACATGATCTATGAGCTGAGTGATTGGACCAACAGGGATGCTGGGGGAAAAAAAAGCTCAAGTTCAGCGAAAGATCATGGATACAGAAAGTGAGAAAGAAATACAGATGGCCAGTGACACTTACTCTCTTGTGGGGAATCAGGTTTATTGTCTCTCTTCCGTTTCTTCCTCTTTCCCTGCGGACAGACATGATTTGGAGCAAATTAGATGTGTTTGATTAAGCAAAACTCCCCTGGCTGCCAAAAACAATGGAGGAATCCGAACCCCACATGATTTGTATTAAACTCTGCATTCTGGGCTCACTTACGTAGTTGTCTCGCGCAGACCAGCCCGGATAAAGCTGAGAGTGCAGCTGCCGTTCTTTTCTGGCGAGTTCATAGTATTTGGCCTGTTCCTCACGTGAAAGAGAGTGCCACTGCGGAATAAAAGAACGGTCAAATTTCCCTCCTTTTTTCATTCCTTAAAGGGATAGTTCACCCAAAAATGCACATTTTGATCATTTACTCACCTTCATGTCATTCCAAACCATCATGTACAAAAGGAAAAATTTCAGAAGCATGCAAGTCATACGGACCACTTTTACTATGCTTTTGCATCCTTTTTTGACGCTTGATAGCTTCAGTGCTTATTCGTTGTAATTGCATGGAATAGAGCGACCAGCACAATCATCATGATATCCCCTTTTGTGCCTCATGTGGGTTTGGAATGACATGAGGGTGAGTAAATTATGCCAATTTTCATCCTTAGGCGAACCGTTCCTTTAAGACAAGATGAAGAGAACACTAATGCATCTCAGCTCCTCTCATAATGGAATTGTAAGCGCTCACCCTCCTGCCCAGGATCTGGTTGATGGCTGCACTCTCTTTCAGGGTGCATTCGGCCACTACTTTGGCCCTCATTTCCTTCATGTAGAGCATAAAGGCATTTAGGGGCTTCTTGATGTGAGGCCTCTTCTCTTCCTCTTTCTTCACAGGCACTGAGGGCTTTCTGTACAGATGCAGATGGACGCAAAGACAGTCAGTTGGAGAAGAGCAGAGAAATAACTCTGAGAGAGTAACGGAGGAGATGGACTGACCCGTGTGTCGAGTTGCCGGCGTTGTCGCCGCTGGGCTCCTGTTTGATGGCATGCGACACAATGGCGGGGTGAGGGATGCCCGTCTGGTGCAGGCCATGAGGAGGATGAGGCACCATGTGAGGAGAGAAACGACTGGATACCAGGCTAGAAAGACAGACAGATTCACACAGTCAGTAATAGACAGTAATATATAGACAGATATACCAGGATATTGAAGGTATAAATACAATGGTAGCCAGTTGAATGGGAGATAGATACAGTGATAGAACAATAGATAAAATGATATAGAGAGAATAAGAGATAGAACAATAGAGGAATAGACAGAGCAATAGATAGAATGGTATGACTGAGCTATAGATAAAGCGGGACAAAGCAATAGATAATAAAATAGAAGGATAGACAGAACAACAAATAGAAGGATAGACAGAACAACAAATAGAAGGACAGACAGACAGACAGACAGACAGATAGATAGATAGATAGATAGATAGATATTGTCACACTGGGAGAACCTATCCTAGCAGCTGCATCTGGAAAAATCTTCAACTCTAGGCTTTCAGATTCATAACAGCTAATACAATAGCAGCATTGTCATTTTCACATATGAGGGGGAAAAACTGTTCCAATCTGTGATTTGCACACTCTTGTCCAACACATATTGACGCTGGACTACAGCACATCACTGTGCCACAAAATGAACGCAAGCAGAAAAAGATTTCTCTCCTGCTAGAGACCAACAAAAGGTGCACAGGCATAAGATAACCGTGAAAGCAATAGAGGGAGATTAAAAGACAGCGAGAGTTCATGCTGACGTGCGAAAACTGAACTCATCCAGCAACCCAAGGAAATTTTAAGCATTATCTGAATGGAAAGAATATGATTAAATCATGCATTAGAGTAGTTTCTATTCAGCAAGAGTTTCAAGAAGTGCTACTTTCATATAATGGCTAGCATATTTACAGTGATATGGTAAAAAGTGGGGAAAAATTAAGGCATAACATGGAATAACTTACACCTTTGAGTTTCTGCAACAATCACTTTAGGTGTGTAGAGGTTTTATTTAACTAAAATAAGTTTGGTCGAATTCTTGTTTGGAAGTTTGTCCATGGGACATTTGCATAATATCACAATTATACACTATAAATTTTTTTTTCTAGATAAGTAGCATGGTAATACCACAGTATTTTTTAAAGCACCATATAAATACCATGCATATGACAATTATATGCCACGCAAAACAAACATTTCAGTGTTATCTAATAATTTTATTTCATTATTAGCATTGAGCATTGGCAATCAAGTTGTACTTTTATCAGAGAGAGAGATAAAACCAATTGTGTTGCATTCAATAAAAGATTTCCTTTCTGGAACATGCACAGGGTTGAAAAAGAAAGAGAGGTATCAAGGCGCCATTACTGAGCAAAAAATACATCAGCAGTTTCCTGTACTAACTGTTCTCTGAGCCTTCCGGGAGGAATCGTGCTGTCTGCATCTCATGTCTATTAATAGATACGAGTTTAACTTTAAATCAGCATGTTGGTGCAGAAAAAAAGGTCTTGCCCTCTGTTACATACCTAGACATGGAGGCGTTCATGGCAAGTGCAGGGTAGGGGTGTCTGAAGCCCCCAGGAGGGATGGAGTACATGTGTTGGCCTTGCCTGAAGATAGAAGCACAGCACTCAAACAACTGGCTAAAGCAAAATCAGGGACAAACAGATGCACATTTTGCTAGAAAAAACGTCAATAAGCCATCTGCATGGGTAAACTAAGGTTGATGTTATGTAATTTAAAGGCCACAGGGTTCAGACTTACTGAGGAACCAGCCATCCTAGAGGGTGCGGGATCTGTCCAACTGCCCCAGGAGAGAGAGGGTAATATGGGGACAGCTCTGAAGGATGAGGGGTCCTTGGTATTCCTGAAGAAACAATCATTGATTATGAAAACTGAAGACAAATATTAACATACAAGTGTGAACACAAAGGGTGAACTTCTGCAATGCTACTCGCACTAAATCAAATTGCAAAAATTCTGAATATCTTCAAACACTCCCCCTTGTCTACAATTGCCCTGCAAACAGGTAGTCCTGCCCCAAAAATCACACCACTGGTTTAGTCCGGCAGATTAAAAATGATTGCAATTCCATTTAATGCCACTAGTGGCGCCCCAAATCACACACTTCACCTGTAACTACTTCTATCTCCATATTATATTATTGCAATAAACCCCATCAAAAAAAGTCATGACTCAGCATTTCTGGATTGTACTACTTTTTCTTTTTTCATCTGGAAATTGCTGTTGGTGGAGCTTACCTGTCTTTGGGTCAAGAATCTCCGGTGAAAGGTGAGAGGGAGGCGTCCCAGGGGAGAAGTGTTCATTGCTGTAGGTGATCAGCGGTGTAAGGGGATGAACATGATGGGGGTGTTGTACCACTGGCACCTTATTGGACTGAAAACAAAAGGAGAAGGAGGTGAGGGAGGGGAAATTAAAGTGTGTGTGCATGTTTAAACAACCAAAAAGCCAACCGAAAAGAAGAAAATAGCCATTAGGCCTCATTACTCGTGATCGGCGCCAGAGAGTTTTAAAGAACAATGGGTCTCGGCAGCAGAGTTTACTTTTCCCTACTTCTCCCAAAGGAAAATAAACACCAGTTGGGCATTTGACCGGCTGCATGGAGGGTGGGAGAAATCACACCTAACACCCCTAACAGGCAGCATTTCAACAAGAGAAAGATGTTTCCAGCTGCCACCCGCCATAAGTGACACTAGGATGGACAGGCCTGGCATTTGAAGGGAAATGGCAGTGGTCTTGTTTACTACACCTCTCTCAAGAGGCGGCCAAAGGTGGCACCTGTTGTAACAAACCCTTCAGTGCTTCTCTTGGCGAGGTGGCAAAAGTTTAACAGATCAGGACGACTTTTGAGATTCTTAAGAAGGCACAATTTTGGAAGCCGATAGGCCAGGGGTAGGCAAGTCCACTCCTGGAAAGCTACCATTCTGCAGAGTTTAGCACCAAATCTAATTAAATGCACCTTAACCAGCTAATCGGCATCTTCAGGATTACTTGAAATTAATAGGCAGGTGTGTTGGAGCAAGATTGGAACTGAAGTCTGCAGGAAGGCAACCCTCCAGGAGCAGGGTTGGCTACCCCTACATTAGGCTAATGTGGTTGTAAAAGGGACATATTACCTTAGAGTTATAACCTGATGACTTTGTGAGGAGTGTTGCTTGAAAAGTTGCGTATATTCTGGCAAAAACCAGCTATCAAGGCCATTTCAGCCTTTTACTACACATACCCATACCTCAGCCCTGGAAAATACTGTATGTAAGTACATGAATGCAAATGCTAAGCTAAACAAGCTCAATTTCAAGTTTCACTTTCTAAGAGTTTCCGCAAATGGCACACTATAGCAAGCAATAGCAAAACTTCCAACTCCGTTTTCTCTTTCAGGTCAACCAACATCATGACGTACCAGCAATTCAAAGAGAATCGTGCTGTAGTTAAAGTTAGTTAAACTCTCGACATGTTTAAAGCTAGCTACCTGAATAATAACTCATAATTTTTAGCACAGTCATTTGAAGGCAATTCTACCACCCCACTGAATACTGAGGAGCCTATATTAGCATATAATTTACTAGCATACGTCCAGAACCCTAACCACATAAATATAGCAGTAGCACTATAATAATATCAGAAGCAGCACTGCTGTGATGTGTACATAAGGCAATGCAAGGTGGTGAGCCGTAGATTGAATGGGGTACTTGTTGGCTCAGGACGTCACAAGGGAGCTAGAGCGGAGAATGCCATCTTGTTTCCTCCATGCTAACCTTCCCCCCACCTCTATGTAGGCAGTGGGTTTGACCTCTGCTCCAACCAGCACTCTGTGAACATGAACAAGGCTTGCATTGAGACGAGACTGGCTCTCGTTTCCCAGAGTCCAAACACATCCCGATCTTTGGGTTGCCTCTCTATTCCTTGCCTTTCTCCTTCCATCTATCTGTCTGACTGTCTGTCTCTGTGTGTGTACATAATTTAGCATCGCATCAGCCGAGACAAGCTGAGCCTGACTTCTGGAGAAAGGTGCATTAGTTTTACTTGCACTGTTCCTCTAAGATGGTGTTTGTCCGCTGCACTATGATATTAGCTGTTGAGGCTAATGGTTTCTCTCTTTCTCTCACTATCCTATTGCCAAGAATCCCTGCTGTGTCAACACACCAGCCGTTTTGCCTCCGACACCAACATCCCAAGCATAGACTGCCGCCAGACTGGGCCCCTCGCCCCCCTTACAAACGGACTGGACAGGACCAGCCGACTCCAAGCATCCCAAGGATCCATATCAACACTTGGTCAAGTCCTCCTGTTTGTTGTTTGAGTGGGCTCTTTACAGCTAATAGAAAGGAAGTGTCCACCAGATTAACACAATTTAGGTTTTAAATGAAGGACTGGGGGGAAACACAGATTGACCACAGTGTGGTCATTAGCTGAGTCACTGGGATTCGTAACATAAGGACAATGACACAACAACAATAGCACTTTCTCAGTCAACCGTTCAAGTTGCAATATGCAGGAATCCACCTTTAGATGGCAGAACTGGGTTCTTCTTCAATTGTGGTCTGTCAACAAGTACCTGGATCTTTTTACCTTTTGTTCAAACAAGTCCTGCAGTTCATCAAGGGCGAAGCCTGATAAATCTCTCTAAATCCACTTTTGTAAACTGGTCTATAGGAGAAGACACCTGATCAGCACAGCAGTGAAAAACAGCTGACAAAACACCTCACCAAACAGAAAAAATGAGTCATTGTGTAAACATTGTTCCACCTTTTGTATCACAGTTAAATTACATGGACTCCAGTGTTCTCAAGCACATATTTACCCATTGTGCTAGGTCAGTCTTCATTTCAACAGCCATTATTTTATGAGACACTCAGAACTAAAGTTAACACAATGTTAGCCAAACATTGCACCTCTTTGAACGGTTTTCTTTGAGTTCTTTGGAGTGACTCTCCACAAGGAGGTATCGCATACATTTGAAAACTGCAAAAGTCACAAGTGTACAAAAAGTCAGCGCTCTACACCTGCTGATTAATCTGTTGCCCTTCTCCGCCCGCTAGCAAAGGAACCTGCCCAAAGACGACTTCTGGTGCCACCACATGGAGCTGTTAAACTGGAGCTCTGCTAAAACAAACATTGTGGAGTAAGAAGCAAATGTGGCCTGTTGTTTTTTTTTTTTCTTTTGGCTTCACCTCCTCCATCTCTTTCTTGAGTTACTGAGCAAACAGGCGTTTGAGAAAGAGGGATCAAGACACAATGAACTGCTTTAGCAGTGGAAGAATGAGTTGCTAAATACAGATTCAAATGAAGGATAATAAAATAGTGCAGAGGAAAGGACAAGCCAAAACTAGCAGTATGAGCCATACAGTTTGATCCCCAACAATGGGGTGCAATTTACATTACTTTCTGTAGATGCAATCTGCATCTTGTTTTATATTGGTTTACATCCTCATACTTTACCACACATTGTAAATGGAGGCCACAACAGGTTTAATGGAAAAAACTAAAATCACATGATGCATTCATCTGGATTTTTGCATGAACATGCAACACTTTTCCCATCAGCACAAACATCATGCCTTCACTAAGACTCATCCATTGTCAATGTCATTAGCAGGCAATTTAAATGGAATTTCCATTTGTAATCCGATTTTTGAAAATAATTTGAAAATTGCTTGTGGACTCATGACTAATGCTTGGTAAAGACTTTATTATAAATTATTTAAACCATCAATTCTTGACTAGACCTAATGTGCAAGCATGCTTTCGAGACAGACAACAGTTAAGGCACTGGCTAGCCAAGTGTGATTGCTGTGTCGACTGTTGCTAATATAAGTGTTTGCTGAACACGGTGACTTACTGTGGGTTTTAAGAACCAGGTTTTGTACTTGTGATATCATTGAGATTATTTCATATCAGATACAAGACTCTGAGTGCATACAACTTGACCTGTTGTGTATTTTTTTGTGAAGTGTGAGGATTAGCATCAAAGTTAGCACTAATGCAGCTAATCAGAAAAGCTAAAGGACATTCCGTTAAAGTACCTAGAGATCAAGTTTATGTCCTATCTATAAAGAGTATGGGATCTCAGAAAGACTAATAAAGGATTCTTTAAAAAAAAAAAAGTACCACAGTGTTACCATATAAGACACCATGTGAAAACATCATGCTAATACTGTGTTTTTGGACATTACCATGCTATTCTTCGATGTACCTTACAGTGTCATGGTATATATGAATATGGGAATCATGGTATTGCCATTTGATACATGAACCACGGTAATGTCACAGGACTTTTTTGTATGATTTTGACCAAAAAAACAAATCTCACACACAGCTTACAAAGGGGTTGACAGGTCTGAAGTTCCCACAGTGTCTCACACATCACCAGCCCCTGTGTTCTGGTTTGATGTATTATTCATGCGGCCTGGTTCCAGATGCACTATATGGAAGGTAATGTGAAGAGGTGGGCTCGGTTCTGCAGTATCACACTTGAACACATTCAGAGGGATGCCAATGGAATGCTAAACAAACCTGATTCCTGAATTATTGAGCCTTTCGGCCGCTCTGGCTCACCCTATTAGCATGTGTGCCTTCTGGACCCAATCTGTGCAGCCACAGAAATGGTTTCCACGGGTCACTCACGCCCTCTCGGCAGCCTGGTGTGATTTCAACAGCCCATGCCACTAATTAGAAACACAATAAACCCTCTAGCATGTCGCCTAAATTATTTACTGACTCTTAATTAATCCTCTGATTACAAGAGATTCCCCCAGATCTGCATGCTAGAAATTAATCCCCAATGCCAACATCGAATGAGGAAGCGAAGTCTGTTTTTCTGACGGGCGAACAGTAGCATTCAGTGTATCTACGTTCTGGACAACACAATACTGAGTGTTAAAGCAAAGTCAACAGGCTTCAACAGTCAACTCATCTCCATATAATTGGATTGAAATCCCCCTGCTGCATATTTGCAGATTGTCTGGAGTCCCCAAGCATGCTTTATGAAACACATGCTAAGTAAATAAAGACAAAACACCAGACACAACAGGCTCAGTGTCCCGGTATTATTATCAGGTCATCGTAATCTTTGGCCTGAGAACTTTAAATTGGATTCTCGTTTAGACAGAACTGACCCAAAGGTCTGTTTGGGAATCTCTTGGGCAAACTCTCTAATCTTCCAGCTCAGACCACAGTCAGTGATCACTTTGTCACCGTGGCAGAACCTCTATCGTTCTGAGCTGACAATCTCCATGTTTGGAGGGTGAAAAAAACGTGTCTCCGGAATGGATTAGCTGCCATTTGGAGCGAACATTCCTGAGGTTCTCCGCCGTGGTGTCTGGAAAGGGTGAAGCAGGTCAAAAGTTGGGTCGCATGAGTGGCCGGAGGGGGTGGAATGGCATGAAAATAAGTCTGTTGCTTGTTGACACTTAGAACGACAAGCTTAAGCCCTCAGCCTAAGCCAGGTTTCGGCTAAAAGCTAGTCATGCTTGTGTGGGAAAAAATGTTTCCGGTTGTTCATTGCAAAAGAAGTTATGCAGGACACCAATGTACCTTTGCTCTTAAGGCAAGATAAACCAGCCTATTCAGTTAAATACCAATATAATACAATATTGTATTGTTGGTTTAATGGTTTGATCAAACTGTTGCCTTTCAAAGCATCTGCTCTCTAAAGATGCACATCATGCATAACATAAAAATGGACAATTTACAAAAAGATTAGTCTATACACAATTTATGATCAAATCATTTTGACTGCATTGTAAACTATACAGAATATGAAGTTGCTGATGGACTTACTAAGTGCCCTGGTGTTGGTGATCTGGAGTCTTTAAGGGTTGCCGTCCCGGGAACGTCAAGAAGCGGCCATTTCATTTGTAGATACTGCAGGGGACAAAAGAGAAAGTCACAATCAATCGATCATCAACACATGCACCAGGTTGTCTACATGTCACTGCAAAACCAAAAATACTTCTATTACTCTTAAAAGTGCTTTATATGGATATAGTGATGTTGCAGAATGTCTGTCTTTAATAAGCAAAAGCTGCCAAAACCAGATTTTTTCAAGACACCTTCAAGGTCGAAAGCCAAGTTTTTGAATTAAAGGAATATTCAAAGTTAAGTAAATGTTTGCCACCGGAAATAATTCAGATTCACACCTTCATGTTAAGCACTTGGATGAAAAGTTTATGAAGCTATAGTTGTTGACCCAAGTATACCGAATTTCTGAAGATCTGTATTTAACCTGGAATATTCATTTAAAATGGAATGGAATGGAAGAAATCAATTAAATAGACCT
Organism: Sinocyclocheilus rhinocerous; assembly: GCF_001515625.1. Classification (NCBI taxonomy): domain Eukaryota; kingdom Metazoa; phylum Chordata; class Actinopteri; order Cypriniformes; family Cyprinidae; genus Sinocyclocheilus; species Sinocyclocheilus rhinocerous. The sequence goes on along the minus strand of NW_015635030.1, from coordinate 19,781 downwards.
CTGAGTCATCCACAAATTCCGGCAATCCAGCTGTTCTTTGTCTTAATTCATTTGAAAGCTGTGGAGATGAACTCTGAATGCACCTGGGAGCATTAGCTGGAACAGTTTGGGGGGCTGAGACAGGAGCAGTCGGGCCCAAGGGAGGGGGCGAAACGTGAAAGTTAAATATGATTTGGACTGCAGGTCCCGGCATAGTAAATGCCCAGCTGGATGGATAAAATGTGTGCATGTTAGTATGAAGAACAGCTGGGAGGAAGTCCCATAACGCGCTGGGAGAATAGGAAGGGGCCTTGCATGGAGCAGAAACAGAGATCTGCCTTTCTCTAGTTTTGCCCTTTAAATATCAATGGAGAACGCAAAAGCGACACTGTTAGGGTGAGCGTGGTATGAAATGAGAGAAGGAACATGGAGGAGACACGCAGTGATGAATGACTGGACTTCTTATACAGAGGGAGATGTTTATTGTGAAAGCCCTCGTAGCTCAGTGCGCGCGTGTCAAAGTTTGATATGTTTTTAGCTTTTCTGGGGCCCCTCGCATCCAGCGCTTATGAATTTCAGGAGCAATTTATAAAATCTAGTTTTTTTTTATCCCTTCACGGAGCTTCCCTGCACTGTAAGAAAAAACTGTAAATATACAGTACAATATACCGTAATATTTAAAGTAATTTTCCCGTATTTTTTAATTACGCTTTGCATTGTGGGAGCGAGAACCTTGGTCACTTATCAGCGCCATTACTCACGGAGATCTTCTTGGTCAGTTTCATTTTCAAGTTGGCTTTTGAATTTGGGGAACCTGTTTCTACACTTCCATGGTAAATTATAGACTATGTTGTTAAATGTCACAAACTGTTGACGTAACATTAATTTAGTTAAGGTCTGGCTTGTTTGGCAAATGAATGTCGGAGCCGTCAACATTTGTCAACATTTTCTGCTTATCGTCACACATCTTACTTACGGAGGTTAATCTTTTAATTGTTTATTAACTATTAATTGTTGTTGATGCACTGTATTTAGTGCTGATCATACCGTTTCAAGCATCTGTCATTACTGAAGAGAAGCAGTTGTGATAAATCTGAAGCGCAGTACTAATGTAGTTAGTTTAATGCCTTCAACAAAAGCTGGCAGAGGAATTGTCGAGAAAAGGAGAGACCATTTACATCTTTCTTAATTTAAAAGAGATGAAGATGCAACTAAGTGAAGATCTGGCATCGCGAATTCTTCAAGGATAACACTATCACCTTTTCTGCCAAATGAGGTAAGTTTAGACCTTTTATTGTCTTGTTTTACACACACAAGGACCATAACATGCAAAAGAGAAATAAATTCGGTAACGTTACTAGCAGGCTGTCTGTGAAGCGGCTGAGTGAACACAGGCATCCGACGAATCAGACATCAGACAGCGCGCCAGCAGCACATTGAGTTCACTTTCGCACTGTAATGGACAAATGCACACGACATTATGCCAAAATGACCGTTGTTGGCAAGTGACCTCGTAAAACAACACAGTCTAAAATAATTGACCGTAAAGACGGGAGTAGATCGGATGTGTGTCAGATATGCGTCATGTTTTAAAGGGACAGCAGTTCATGACATTCATAGTGTTTCTTTTGTTTTCTTTCTAATGACAGGACGTAATTGCTGCTGTAACGTTACTGTGAATCTCAAGCACACCTGCATTCTTATCATGGGTTTGTATTTTGTTTTATTAACAGTTTTTATTTAACATCAGTGTTAAATATTGAAAAGAAGTTGGTTGCTGAACAAAGTTGTGTTCAAAGCTGCTTGTCGTTATGTATATGGTAATTTTGTAATGCTTTTTTTTTTGTTTATGGTGATGGGCAGTTCAAGATCGCTGTTGTTCAAGAAGTTAATGACCACATCTCCTCCCCTGTTGCGGTTGTGAGCTAAAAATACCCAGAGGAGATGATACTTACGCTGGAATTCATACAGAAGTAAGCAACACATATGTTATGAAATGTGTATAAAGCATTTGGTTGTGTTGCTGTTTATTTAGTTGAAAATAATGAAGTATATTGTAAGACATAGTTGATCTGACAAGCTCATATGACAGATGCAAATGGAGACCATTGGAAATGTAAGTTAAGCAATTTATAAACAATTGTTTGAATTGGAAAGTATTAGGGATAGCAGTTGATTTAATGAACTTAAAATACTGTATGATTGCTTTTCCATCTCCAACGTGCATGTTACTCTGTAGTTCAGTTTCATTCATTTCATTTTTTATCATATCCATTTCTTTTAGAGTTTTCCTGTGAATAAATCCTGAAAGAGAGTTCAGATGAAGGCAAACAAGTGGGTTTGTATTCTGTTGTATTAACAGTTTTTATTTAACATTAGTGTTAAATATTGAAAAGAAAATAGGCATTGAGTCATTTATTCTGTTGACTTTTACAACAACGTGAAGTTGGTTGCTGAACACACCTTCAAAGGCGTGTTCAAAGCTGCTTGTCGTTATGTATATGGTAATTTTGTAATGTCTTTTTTTGTTTATGGTGATGGGCAGTTCAAGATCGCTGTTGTTCAAGAAGTTAATGACCACATCTCCTCCCCTGTTGCAGTTGTGAGCTACAAACACCCAGAGCGCTCAGGACAGTTCGAACAGTTCGGACATTGCGTGAATCAGAGGTAAAAAAACAATATAAATACTGTTCAGTTTCTTGCACAGACCGATCGTTTTGTGTCTTTACACATCAATGTATCGTCACGAGCCGCAGGGTTTAATTTGGTTTTGTTTGTGTATGTTTTTTTGACTCTCAAAGCCGTGATTCTCATCCACTTACATTATAAGACTGACAGACTGCAACGGTTTGAGTTAAAAATCTTCGTTTGTGTTCTACTGAAGAAACAAAGTCACCTACATCTTGGATGCCCTGGGGGTAAGCAGATAAACATCAAAATTTGTTCATTTCATTTTTGGGTGAACTATCCCTTTAACCATGGTTTTGTTACTTCAAATAATAGTTTACAAAGAAGTATTAAGATATTTTTTTTTGTTATGGTTATAAAAACAGACCTAAGCAAAAACAGCCTTTAAAATGACTTAAAATGCATTATATAAAAACAATGAGGCAATAATGATTGATTGAATAACACTGTTAAAATACATAATGTGATACAAAATAAACAATTTATGTAGGCTACATTAGGCCTAAATGTCATTACAAATGCCTGCAAAGGGAGGCAAATGCCTGGTAATTCCTGCTGTTATACTTACAGGACGATCAAATCCTTGTTTAATATTGACCAAACATTTAATTCAAATATCCACTTAATCTTTACATTTTGGTCACCTTTTTGTGATAGAAATGCTACAGCCTCTATAATTTCTTCAACAAAAAACACATGGACATCACAAAAAATTAATCATGGATTTATCATAGTAAAACTGCTTCATTTTCTTTTGCATGATTTCTGAATGCTTGAGACTGAAGATCAATCCGACAACTGTATTAATAAAATCATAGCAATAGGTAACTGTCTAGAGACACAATTGTAATTTGTAAATAATACAATTTAATTTCAATTTATTTATTTATTGACTTTCATATTTTATTAAAGTTCTATTTTGACTCCTATAGTAGTGTTTTTTTTTTACTTCCATAATACTTGAGGGAGGGGACACAATAATACAATTCTGCTTAGGGCACCCATTTGGCCCTGTTAATGAACTTAAAATACTGTATGATTGCTTTTCCATCTCCAACCTGCATGTTACTCTGTTCAGTTTCATTAATTTCATTTTTTGTCATATCCATTTATTTTAGAGTTTTCCTGTGAAGAAATCCTGAACGAGGGTTGAGATGAAGGGAACCAAGTGGCTACGCATTCCTCTAAGACTCTTGCATGAACAACTTCGAAAATCCATATAATATTTGAGCTTTTTTCAAATCTCAAAATGGAACTTGGACTAAATATGCAGATAAAGGGGGGGAAAAACCTGGAGGCTGTGTTCAGTAGTTTCCTCAAACTGGCACATGGTGA
>NW_015635030.1:10546-15536 GCF_001515625.1 Sinocyclocheilus rhinocerous | reverse complement strand
GTTGTTCCAAACCTGTAAAACTTTCGTTCATTTTTGGAACACAAATGAAGATCATTTTAATGAAATCTGGGTGCTTTCTGTCCCTCCATTGACAGCCTACGCAACTACCACTTTCAAGGTCCAGAAAGGTATAAAGACATCATTAAAGTATGTGACTCCAGTGGCCTAACATCAGTTTTAAGAAGCAGCATGAGTGCTTTCTGTTCACAAAACATCTTCACTTCAGCATAGATCATAGATCCTGCACATGTTCACGAGAGAACCACAGTGCTTGTGTGTTGTGTTGACACCATTTTTAAAAGGGCACCAATGTGAGCACAATTGCAAAAAAAACCCAGGACCTTTAATACATGAGGCTTGCATACAGTGTCCCTTTTCCTCTGCTTGTAACAAGTGCAAGGCTTCTGGGATGGGATGTATTGTCAGAACATCTGCTCTCATGTCAACTCAGCATGTATGCATTGTGAATGTGTCTGAGATCTACATATTGTGAGAAAAAAAGACTGATTTGTTTTGTTTTCTTCCACACAAATAATTTGCATCACTTCTTAAAATTGATGTTAGGCCACTGGAGTCACATACTTTATTGATGTCTTTATACCTTTCTGGACCTTGAAAGTGGTAGTTGCGTAGGCTATCAATAGAGGGACAGAAAGCACCCAGATTTAATTAAAAATACTCTTAATTTGTGTTCTGAAGATGAATGAAAGTTGGAATGGTTTGAGGATGAGTAATTGATGACAGAATTCACATTTTTGTGTGAACAATCCCTATAAACAATAAAAATGTTTTGAATCTTGACTGTTTCACAGTTTGTGAAGTTTAAATTTTGTGACCACTGTTTGGTGCAACACCAGTATTGTACGAGTGCTCATGTTTTCTTTTTCTAATTCTGTCTGTTACTGTTTAAAGCTAAATTGTCTTCTACAATACAGGCATTTTTCAGTGTTTGACACATTGTTAAATTAATTGATTTGATTGAGTAATTGATTGATGAAATCGTTTTGTCCTAACCAATTTAAGGCAAACAAAAGCCATTGAATGCCTTTTTAAGAATGTTTACATGAAGTAAAAATAAACCATGTTCAATTCGTATATTGTGCTGGAATTATTTGCTTTATATGTGTTTTTTTTCATATATATAGATGCACCATTAAAACAGAAAAAGTCCTGTTTTTTTTTTTTACTGTGGACAGACCTTCAATTAACGGAAAATTTTTGTTTTTTTAATTACGGTACAAAGTCCGGGTAATGAGCTGCCAGTACTTTTTCGTTTTTTTTTTTACGGAATTTTTTTTTAGAGTGTGCCTGGCTCGGTCATCTGGTTTGTGTAGAAGTCCAACCATATCAGATGTTCCTGTGGAGTCATCATTCCCCTATCTAAGCTCTTGAGTCTAGGGGCTGAAAGCATCTGCAGTTATAGTGAACATATATATACCTTAAGAAGTCTTTTCACGAACCAAATTTATAGTTCCACTTAAGGGACACCATAAATGTAGACAGATCCTTATACATTGATGTCCAAGCATATATACCACGGGTGGGCAATATGATCAAAATCTTATAATCATGGTAACGGAATATCAAAATCAAGGTATTTTTGCCTGAAATTCAATGAATACAATAGTTTATGTATTAAATAACCATGCTGTAATGCCAACTTTTGAATAATCCTTACTTTGAATAATCCAAATTTAATGGATGCAAATCAAAAGCTGACTACTCATTAAAAAAATACATCTGGCAACAACTGCTTCACAGTCAATATAAATTAGTCAATGATATGCACACTGTCAACCATATTCAACACTAACTACCAATACCAAAAGGGTGTAAACTAACTCTAGTACAGACACATGCTATATATTTTCCAACACTGCAATACCAAAACCTGCCAATTCCATTGTTAAACAACAAAATCTCATTTTAAGTAACCCAAACATGTTCCACTATCAATCATCATGGCACATTTGGGGTTAATAAGGCTTTGTTTCTCCCTTTAAACTTCATTCATCACAAGCGGAATTGTTGTGAGGAAGTTTGGATAAGGCTGTGGGCTAAAAATGGAAAATACATTATGGTCCAGTGGACAGGGTTGCTGGGTTTGGTGGTGCGGAAAACAAAAGTAGTTTATGAGGAATATGAGCAGGGACTGGTACAGTTTCCTTCAGCTGGCAGGATGAGCCCAAGACCTTGTGCCCGGTTTATTAAAGATGTTGGGTTCACTTTCACCTTCCATTGTCTGTAGTAGAGTTGATAAATGACAGCCACAAGTTAAACATCTAATTTGGCTAGACAGTCAAAATTAATGTCTTTAAAGGGACTTTTCACTCAAACATGAACTCACCCTAATGTTGTTCCAAACCTGTATGACTTTCATCTGTGGAACATAAAAAGGGTATTTTGAAGAACGTTGGGGTCCAAGCAACATCTCCCAATTTCTTTTGTGCTCCACAGAAGAAAGAAAGTCAAACAGGTTTGATATGAGGGCGAGTAAATGATGACAATTGACATTTTCAGAGGGCATCTGTGAAAGGTTTTTGAGGGAACATCTAGCCTAGTTCTTGTCAGGAGGTCTTACCCTGTTTCTGGTATTTGCAGCTGCAGTTAAAGTGGACGGATGACTGAAAAAATACAATCTACCTTCCTCATCATAACCGCCATCACCTGACTGAAAACTTAACATACTATCTTGAAATACAATCTCAGTTTTGCCTTCCCACACAAACTCAGACTACCGGGCTGCAGGGACCTGTGCCGTGCTTTTCTGGAGACACAAAGGGAGACCGGCCAAAGTAAACAGTCTTGGGGTCTGGGGATTTGTATTTGAAACCCATAACTCCAGGAGCAGATGCTTAGCAATATGCAACACTGACTTCTTGTTGAGAAGAGAAAAGAAATGGTGCGCAGACATGAAACCCTCAAAATGCATGTCAAATTTCAGCGACGACCTGCTAAGCAACATAGTAAATCAAAGCTTCACCAAGAAAATCAACAAAAACACAAACAAACGCTGTTAAAAAAAAACCTGAGTGCAACTACAAAAAGGAAATGTCTTCTTTTTTAAAATTTTTAATATCTACATTTAGAGAACAAGGTGGCCGAAATAATATACATAATTTTTTGAAAATTGTATAGCATTTTTAAATTGTATCTACATTTGAACTGGCTTAATATTCATTCGTCATTCACAGAAAAAAATGAAAGCAAAACAGTTTATTCTTGATACCGATAATCTTAAAATGGTCAAATATCAGCAGAAAAATAAAATAAATAAACAAAATAAAATATAATATAATATAATAAAATAAAATTAAATAATTTTTTACTCTTGATACCAATAATCTTAAACTGGCCAAACATTAGCAGATTAAACTGTCTGGCTGAAATGAAATGAATGTTTATTCTTGATACTAATAACCTTAAAATGGCCAAATATTAGCAGATTAATATGTCTGGCTGATATTAAAATAAATAAAATAAAATAAAATCTGGTGCATGCATCCTGAATATGAAAATATACTGATTTAAGAAAACAAATATTGAATTTAAAAAAATTAGTGTCACGTTGCCTTGGGCAGGCTGAGACAGAAGACATACTTCTAGCCAGGTTCATGCAGTTTAATTTCATAAATACACCTGGAGTTAGTTTGTAGCTGTCTACCTGATGTCAAGAAGTCACAGAGAAAGATTGAAATGCTGCTTAAATGCTTTCCACGCAGCTAAGTGAAGATGATGGGGATCTTTAACAGGAGGATTATGACAATGTAAAACTTCACAAATATCAATCCTGAAAGTCATATGCTAGACGAAATGAAGCCTTCTGTCAAAACAAAAAGAAGACGACACCTCTTTAAGGAGATATCTGGAAGCCTCAACATGTGTTGCTGCAACCGCAAGCTTCGTTCAGGATACCGGGGATTTTAAACTCTGTACCTCAAACCGCAAGAGCTTCCACAAAATAGCACAACAACATTCTTGAAAAAGGGAAAGAAAAAAAGTAATCCGGAGTGGGGCGGAGCCAAATAGGTCATGTCAATCATTCAAAGCATGGCCTACATTTCGCCCCGATGTTTCCACCCATTCCACACACCATCCACTAGAATAGAACAGAAAGCTGGTGGCACACAAAGGAATCTATTACATCTCAGCATCAGAACAGGAACATTAAGCCAGACAAAAGGCTCTGGATTACGTGCATGTATGCCTATAGGGCAGTGCCCTGATGCGGCCAGAGGGGTCCGACATCACCTGACTCATTTATGCGAGCGACACCTCTCGCTTCTCTTTTCACTGCCGCCAGAGGGAAAGACAATAGAGGCGGCGGTTTCCAGCCCTCGCTCACCGCAGGTCGGCATTCAGGCCTATTGTTAGTTTAAGAGCTGCGAGAGTTTCCGATAATTAAGTAAACAATTCATAGGCAAACGACACCCCTATCTGTGCTAATTGGAAATTAATTTGCGGGGAAAGGACTGGAATTCTTGACCACCTCCAAATATGAACGAGAGATCTAGATGGGAAGAAAAGAACTTTGAACAACATAAGCAAACAATGTTAATAAGCAAAAAATGAAGTAATTACGGAGTCTGATTTAAGAGATTAAACTCAGAAGAGGAGGAGAAGCTCATTAAAGCAGACTTATCTTATTACAGAAACAATAAGCGGTTGGACTGCAGAAATTTAACCAACAAATCACCTATTCATCCCCCGATCACATTAGGAAGTAATTCAACAGGGTTCTGGGAACTTTTAGGTAAAAAGGATCAGCAGATGCTAATTTTGTTTCAGAAATTAGATCCAAACCTGTGTGCTTATAAACAGCCACTGCATAAAATGAATTTGATCCAAATTATAGAAATTCCTTGAAACAAAATATTACTCATCTTAGGACAAAAAAAATCATTATTATTAAGGATGCACAATATAATTAGGCCAAGATAATAATAATTATAATAATAATTATTATTATTATCATCAGAATATATATATA
>NW_015635030.1:0-10253 GCF_001515625.1 Sinocyclocheilus rhinocerous | reverse complement strand
TCATTCAGTTTGACCATGCCAATTTTTGATTATATATGGGTTTATTGTATTGATAAACTAGAAAAAAGTATCTTAAATATAAAAAAAAAATATATATATTTTTTTTAAACAGTTATCAGTCTCATTTGTTCAGCACAGTTAGGTTACAAAATTACTATTTAGTTACCAAAAACTATTTTAAAGAATGTAAATTCTAGACTTACTTTAAAAAAGATTAATAAAGATTAATACAATTATAATATTAGTCACAATAATGATTATACAGTCCATATTTTTAAATTAAATATCAACTGTTAAATTAATTAACAACTCTTAAATAGTGTAGAATTTAAACAGTATCCTATTTTTTATGCCATTTATAATCCGTTAAATTATCTGCTCTTGGTATTGAAATTTTAGGTCGAAATTCAGTGCATCCCTACAAAATCACTTACAAAACCAATCTAAGCGCAAATCATCCTAATGTAATGAAGCACTTATTTGTGGTTTGTTCCCGTAGTTCAGTGTGGCTTGCTGACCTGCCTACATTAGCTGCGTTAAAGTGCCTCTTTTCATCAAGCCAGTGGCTTCCACACAGAATCGGGCTTCAGCCTCAACAGGAAAGACTCATGACTGACAGTTGCTCTCCGAGTTCCCATGGATACTATTGTGACCTCACTGATAACACTACTCCCTCCATTCACTGCCTACTTAAAGAACTGGTTCAGAGGTCAGCCATCCGGAGACCAGGGGTTACCATGGCAATGTGGCCCATTTAAGGATGGCAACAGAGACCAAGTTTGCATACACCAACTGTCCGGTTGCAGAAAAAAAAAAGGAACTACCTTTGGGAGACACCTTCAGTTTCTGATAAAAACAAAAACAAAAAAAAACAACCGTTAAAACAAAAATTTTCATGAAATATACTTCAGAAATGCATACTACATTGATCTCTTTTTAATTATTTCCAGAGAAAAGCACAAACAAACTTTGACAACACGAGGAATAAGAGTGTTATTGTGGCGCAAGACAAAACAGTAGGTCAAATAAAACCCAACACATAATTACGACCACGGGAAAGTAATAAGCTGTCTGTTGGGAGCTCTGTTTTTCTGCAAAGGCGAAATGCAGTCACCCTCCTTAAAGTCAATTACAAGTCAGTTATGCGGTTTCCAGTATTTCAGTATCTGGTTACAACACTGCAGTCCAAACTATACCCGGGTTTACGATGAACAGCCTGGGCTTGTTAACCCACAAGCAGCCAAGAGGGCTAACAAAGCCACTTTATAACCCAAAAATGCTTGCTATAGCAATCTTCAACTTTGTAGGCATCCAACTTCTGATAACTATATTTTGCAGTAATAATAATATAAATAAATTGACCAACAACAATGCAAGCTGTAAGTATTTGAATAGACTAAATTATGCATAGCATATGCATCGAAAATCAGAGGTCCAAATATGGTGCATTGGTTCTAAAGACAGTTGAAGATAAAGCAAAATAAAGAAATCTTCATCCTTTTCCCAAATGCTGAGTGCATAATGAAGACAAAGAGCTTATTGTGTTCTCTTGGTCGACTAGCTCCCCCCAGCACACACACTAACTCAAACTTCACCCCTTCCCCAATATACCCCTCCTGCTAAAACACAAGTCTAACGGGCGTCAAAAGCGCAAAACAATCATGTCACCAGATTGCAACAGAACTGGAAAATCTTTACAAAGCAGCCACTGCAGTTTGTTCGTTTAAAGTGGATTTGTTGACAAGCTTTCCTCCATATGGAGAACTTGAGGCACAACAACTAAACAGGGTATTTTTTTATAACCTGTTGGCTAAGTATAAAACTTGAATCTACCACAGAGAGGCCTGGGGGAGCGAATTTCGCATTCAGAAAAAAACCCTATGCAATTAAATGCAGGAGAGGAAATAATGCAGATTTTTGCTAAATTGCACTAAATGATTGAAGCATTATCTTTAGACCATTAACAACTGCTATTGTGCAATAACAGTTCAGGGGGGGCGATATGGAGGCATGACACACCGTACCTGCGACGCACAGCCCTGACTCACAACTGTGACCGCCCTGTCTAATTTCAAAAACTTTCTGTCTTGTCAAACCAGTTCCTTTCTGCAAACAATTAGTGCCGGACCACGTACCGCCGAAGCGCAGGAGGCGAAGGAGTGAAAGACAGAGAGGGAAAAAAGGGGGGAGAGAAAGAGTGAGGAGAGTGGAAGGGGGCTTGGAGTGCAATTATAGTGGGAATTTATGACCTGAGAAACAATTTATAAATCACAGTGCATGGGCTAACACAATCCAGATTTCACTGCTCGCAGCTGTAACCAGCTCTAAAGTACACACAGCGTGTTTGTGTGGTTTTTCATGAGATTGGGTCTAGGAGCTGGGCGGCTGGGGGAACGCACCATCGACATTGGCTGTGACAAACTGTGGGAGTGTTTCAGAGAGAGCGAGATGTGATGCTAGGAATTGTTTACAATCATAAGTGAACGGTTTAAACCTAAACAACGAGCTAACTGGCGCCTTGGTCGAAAATTAAAAACATAAATATTGATCATATGTGTCATGAATGCCACCAAATGGAGGAAGAGTTGTGGTTGATGACAATGTCAAGAGTTGCGTCCCTTAACTTCTCAGACATTTTACATCAACCAAAACTCATTCTCCATATTGAGTTTCTTATGAACTTGTAGATCTTTGTAACCACTGCAACTGCCATGTCACTAATTTCCACTAACGGAGGAGTACAACGTCAACAAAGGTAGAGGACATAACTCTTGGAAAGGTTACCACTTTCAACAAGTCTGTAAGAAACCCAAAATGACCCAAGTTCTGGTTGTGTGCAGCATCAACAAAGTTAGGGGTCATTATTGTTGGAAAAGTTAAAGGCTGAAAACATTTCCTACAGTCCATCCTCAAAACTTTCAAACACTTACATCCCATAAGTTTGGTGACATTGTAGCCAACAAAAACTCATTCTCCATTTTGGATTACTTATTAACTTGTCAAAAGTAAATACCTTTCCAACAGTTCCTTCTAACGATTTTTGGTTAGAAGATATAACTGTTGGAAAAGTTTTCCAACATTTTACTCAACCCAATCTGGGAGCACGTGGTAACCATTACAATTGCTGAAAACCCAAAGAGGAGTATGAGTTTTGGTTGACTACAACACCATCAAAATTAGAGGATGTAACTCTTGGAAAGGTAACCATTTTTGACAAACCTTTAAGAAATGAACAACTGGAAATATTACAGATTGGGAAAATCTGTTTGAAGCCTACAGTTACGTTGGAAACAATGGTTATATCCCCTAACTTTCTGAACAATGCTGTCAACTAAAACTCACTTTTGAAGAGTTTATAAGAAAGCGAAAAACAAAGTCCAGAAAAGAAAAAATAAGTGCACTCCTGTTCAGTCAATTACAATGAGGTACTCATCTGGAGAAATGAGGAAGCCTCAGGGGGTTTTCACAAGCCCTCAACTGCGCCTCTGGGTCCAAACTGCAGCTGTGCACAGGGAGGGGCGGCCCATGCCCTGACCGACAAGGCCCAGCTGGATAAGACATACACTCTCACGAACAAACAAAAGAGCACACACGCACGCACTCACACACACACACAGGTTTGTTTTTGTGAAAAGTGGGGACATCCCATAGGCGTAATGGTTTTTATACTGTACAAACTGTTTGTGCTATTGCCCTACACCAACCCTAGCCCTAAACCTACCCCTTACAGGAAACTTTGTGCTATTTCAGATTTTCAATACACTCCATTCTGTGTGATTTATATCCGTTTTGAAAAGTGGGGACGTGGGGTAATGTCCTGAAAAGTCACCTTCTCCTTGTAATACCTATGTCATACCCTTGTCATTATACAAATTTATGTCCTCATTTGTCACAAAAACGCGCACACACACACACACACACACACACACAAGCTCGTGGTCCAGTGTGAACATGTCATTTGACAATGGAGCCACTCTCAACCTTGTGGTCAGGGTGAGAGCTGTAGAAGCGCCATGTCTATGATGGACCCCCCAATGGCACACAATGCGCAATCTCCTCCAATCACACTGCTGCTCTTTTGTGCTAGCGGTTATGTCACTTCCACTCCACCAATCTGCATGAGCCAGACGGTGGTGGCCCAATGAATGTCTGGAGCAAGGTTTTTTTTTTTTCTTCTTTTCTAATTAATCATCACACCACGGACCATCGTTTTTGAGAGGAAGTGAGCGGCAGGGTGTGTGAGGCTGTTTTTTATGCCACATGTTGTCTGACAGCTCTGAGCAAATCCTAATGGAGAGTTTAGCAGGGAAGGGGAGAGTAAAATCGACGACCCCCCCTACTGGAATCTGGGAACTTTGGAGCTCACTCAACTGTGAGTCACGTCAACAGGCTGTGAACCTTGACCTCTCACCCCTAACTGAAACAATGTGAAGATGTATCTCACTGTCAAACGCATGGAAAAACGACCCATCTCCATGTAGGATACAGGGAAACAACGTCCCACATAATTTCAGCAGCCATAGTTTGAATAAGACTCCCAGACGGACAACAAATCCAGCATTTTGACAACTATAAGCCTGGCCAATTGAACGCCAATTATGGCGTTAAACTTCTCGAAGATTTGTCAGCCGTCCACTTTGTTTACATGACATTTCTTGAATACGTTCGTTTGGAATGGCTGATGTCTTAGGGATTACGACTACGCCGCTGCAAAGTGAAGTATTTGTGGATCTACCGTGTAGCTCTCAGTCGCCACCCTCTAGGCTTTTGTTCAGCCTTTCAGAGCCATACTGAACGACTGAAAGGCCCCTATTCATAAAAGCTCCCATACACTCCCAACCGCCTCGGCCAAGAGTCACTATAGAACATCCCTCATTTCACACGAGAATCGGGGCTGCCTGCCCACCCCCAAGCCCCTGCCCACAAAAAGCTTCTCCACGATGACTCCTTAAGATGGGGAAAGGCGCTCAATATGGGCGCAGTTTACGGCTGACACCATCACAATAATACATACACTCATTGCTAATGCCAGCAACGCCCTTCAGTGTCTGGACAATTATTTGTGGGCTTAACTGCCGTTTTGAAGATACTGCACTTTTTTTTGGAGCAAGTCGATACTAGTAAATCTCTAAAATTTCGACACTTTAGTGGCAGGTCCATCTACCAATGAGCACTGTCAATGGATAATAACGGAGATGCACTGATATTAAAATGCCCAATACTGATAAAACCATGATTCTTCCATATGGCCTACATACAATACATGGCAGAAATTAAAATTCCACTCAATATAAGACATATAAGACATTTACGACATTTCAGGTGATAATAAATTTAAAAAATAAAACACTAAAATCAAGTGAATTTAGTAGAATTTGAATATCACAACATTATAATGTACTGTATTAAAATGGATATTTATTTTGAGATTTGTTAAAGATAACATTTAACACTGTTATTAAATTATTATTATTTTTAAAATTAACTTTAAATTTGCTTTAGATGATGGTAATCAAAATGTAAAAAGACACATGAGCATGCACTATTAAATACACAATATCGGCTAATATACATATAAAACGATAACCAATATGATACCAATATATATTGTGCATCCTTAAAAAATTTTTGCATTATAAATATTACATAAAATAAGGCCCGAAACATGCTGTAGGCGAGTATGTGAATGCAGATGCTTCTAGCTACGCAAGCTGAATTTCACAAAGCATAATAGTGCTGGAATCGGCCCTCAAAAACTCCATATCAGCCACTCTCTTATTTATCAGGTTTCGTAAATCAGAAGACATGCATTCTTTGTGCTAAAGGTAACATTAGGGAGGGAAAAACAGCAGTAATTAAAACCATGCCATGATAACCATATCACAAGCAACTGATCACATAAGGAATTAGCTGAAAGTACACCTCACCCTACAAGAAAATCCTGATGCTGTTGATATCAGATCTCCCGTGGCCTTTTCAGCCTGGCATGAAGCAGCGGGCACAACAAGGCCATGTGAGACCGTCGAGGGCTGTGATGAGATAACGCGTTATCGCAGCATTCACGTGCTCCAACTAAGCCAACAGGACGCGTACACACACACTTCCTGGACGCATGCCCACTTTTTCACCCACCTGGCACCCTCATACCCACAGCTTGCTTCGTTTCTTTCCCATAATGCTTTACCCCTAACTACACCCCTGCACCCCGCTCCCTCCCTCCCTCCCGAGGCCCCAGGAAGCTCTGACTGCGAGGTAATAACTGAAAACAGCTGTTAAAAATACCAGACTGATGAAGCCTGAAGCCCCCCCACCCCCTTAAACTTTATCCCCGGCACAATCAAGTTTTATTAGCATGGAGTGATGCATGAAGTCAGTACGCAGCTCTGAACGAGAGCTCACTGTTTTTTGTGACCAAAATTAGAAGGTGGGGGTGAAATTCACTGCAGGACATGCAAGCGAACATGAAGTGGGTTTTGATGAGCGCTGACCACTGCCAGCACAATCTTATCAATGGAGAATGATGTCAGCGGCTCACACACACTCACTAAAACCAACACAGAAACTCCAACGAGGCTTCAGTCTGTTTTGCCTCGGGATTTTTTTTTTTATATTGCTCCCAATGGAGCACGTCCCTAAAAGATCAGGCTAACTGCATCCATTTTAGATTCCTGAATTGTCTTCGGACACTTGAAATCGTACTGATTCATGGCCCAAAATTTCCTGAATAATTTCAAGTCCCACAAGGACAAATTTAAAAAAATTACTTTACAAAGATGAAAAAATAAACCCTCACCTAGATATCAAGGTGCATATAAAAAAAGAAAATATAATGGCAAAACTAGGCTTATTTATTCATCAAACCAACATTTCAGCCATCAGCCTTTTTCAAGATATGAATGAATAAATAAAGCCTATTATTCTGAGTTGTTCAAACATAACTTCCTTTTTTGAGACAAACGAAAAGAAATATCAGTTTATAAAAGGTGAAGTGTGATATTTTTGTGCAAAAATGATTAAAAAGCTTCCGCCATCTGCCACTGGTCATTTAAACAAATAGCCCTGCCCCAAAACTCATGCCATTGGCCGAACCATGAAACGTTTACATTTCATTAACTTAAAAACTGCTTACATACAGTTGTCTCTAAAACAAAAAAAGATAAAATATATAAAAATATGATATTTATATATATATATATAATTTGCTGTTTCCAGGACTGTATAAGCATAAGTAGCAAGCAAATTATTGGAAATTAGTAAAAAAAATAAAAATAGCAATAATAAAAATAAATCACAGATGCATTAAGATACGGAGCAGTTCTGCTTCATTACAATAAAAACATAAACTAATTAAAACCACTGTGTAATGACGGCGCTCTTGCTATCTACACCATACTGTAAACACCATGCCATATGAAGATAATTAGCCAAAGAGATAAAACAAAAATACAACAAATTCAGAATGATTTCATGCGGCCAGCGCAGGACATGATATGATCAACAGGAAAGAGATCTGCGTTACGGCCTTGGGAACAGCTCCCTGCATTCCTTTATCTACTTCCTGTAGCATTTCTTCAGCCCCTGTGGTTCACCCTCACGTACAGATTCATAAACCACTCTCCTTTCAAGAGGAACGTCTGTAAATTAGGTCTTTATTTTGCCTTGTTCAAAAAAACAAAAAACTGATGTCTAGAGCGACGCCAGGCTTGCGTGGAAAACCAAAGGAGGAAAATAATGTTTAGCTTGACATTTCTTTCTTTAAGGAACTTTCTGGTTTTAATCTCAGTCAATAATCAAGTTACCAGAAAGGGTCTTCGGTGGAACGCGTCCAACGGCGGGAAGGTTTTTAAATGGTCGCCGCTTGATGTAGTAACATTAAAAGGGGAAAAAGGAGAATTGGTTTATGTCTCATGCAATTCCTGGCTTCCTAACAAGATGCAGCATTCATAGCACACACTTCTTCTACACAGCAAAAGAGAGACCGAAATATTTCTAAATTAATTTGGATTTGTTGAGTTTATCCTTACAGAAGAGAAAAAAACATAACACATTAAGTCAGGATAAAATTGTAAAGCTGTGTTTATTTGGTCATTTGTACAAACATTCGTACACCGGTTGTCAGGTTTCCTGAACCGTCTTGCACTACAGGAATGCTGTCTTAACTTAAAGGCCTGGACAATGTCCCCTCTGTAGCTGAAGGCGGGGAGGTGGGACAGGCCGGAGGGGGGTGCCTGGTTTCTCTCTCGCCATCTACCCCCACCCCGTCTGTGAGTGCTGAGTGTGTGGAAAAGGCTTGGGCTGTTGACAGGGCCACTCTCCTGAGCACTGTTTGTTTATGTAAAATGAGGCCCTCTCGTATGCAGGACAATTCCTCTGTTTACTTTATATTGTCTCGTAGGTCTTAAAATACCATCGTAGAGGAGAGAGTTTAAAGAGTGGAAGAAAGATGGAGGGGAAGAGAATGCCAGTCAAAAAGGGCCGACATGCTCCGACAGTGCAGCAACTTACTCGCTAGTACTACTTTGTGCAATAAGTGCACTTAAGTTTAATTAATATCACAGGTTAGCATGGTTCGACCTCAATGGAAGTGGATACACAAGTGTGAAGTGCTTCCACAACAATGCTTTTGTGTTAAAATTGTTCAAATGCTCGCTTTTTCACCATTGTAGCTGTTTGTGGCACCTAAATGTCCGTTCACACCAAGGATGATAACTTAACTATTAATTTTTATCGTTCTAATTCTATTTTAATAGCAAATTATGACACAGAGGAACGATATTTTCGGAATTACTTTCAGAACTTTTTTTCCCCAGTTGAAGAATGATATAAACATTGGTAGCCTATCAGAAAACACCCATTAGCCAATTCGCTAACATAGCTATCGTTATAATTATCGTTCTTGGTGTGAACAGACCTTAAACTTGTTGTTGTTTTTTCAGGTTGATCAACGATAAAAACGTATGCCAATCAGATTCCATCCATTAGCCAGTCCGCTAATATAGTTATTATAGGCTAGTTATCATTCTTGGTGTGAATGGACCTTAAACGTTGCTAGTTTTTGCTAAGTCAGCTTCACATGCTACTGTGCTGTGCTACACTAGGATTAAGCTAGCATAGAATGTTAGCAATAGCATCTAACAAACTTTAACAGACCAAATTAATAAAAAAAAACATTACAGTCACACAAACAAAACCAAGTAAGAAAATCAAACAAGATTAGCCACCGGGCTAACATCAATATATTGACTAATCTGCACACAAAAGCACTGGACTTTTACCCTGCTGTTTACACTCACTAGAATATAATTAAATCAATTAAGAAACATTATTAAATAAGGAAGTGATAATTAGCAAACAAAGAGCAATGCTGTTAAACTGATGGGAACATTGAAAACTACAAAAGTGCTGAATTAGCATTTGCGAAAAGAGGACATTGTGGAAGATAAAACCTTAAGCAACTTCAACCTGGGGTCAAAGCAAACCTTGTTAAAGTCGACTAACTCAGTAAAAAAAAAAAAGTATCTAAAAGTCCTTTATAACTGGAAGAGGGAAGCTAAACCCTCCACAAGAAGACATTTAGTGGGGGTTTTTCCATCGTGCAAACTGAAACAAAAAAAACCTGAGAGAAAATAAAGCTCCCTGAAAAAATCTTAGCATAGTGGGTTGTATTTACATTGAAAATCTAGTGCCAGCACTTACTGTAAACAATTTTCAGCTTCGGTTCAGTAACATTACATGTTTTTTCCTCCTCATAGACTGAGTGGCGCTTCACAAACTTTTGTACTCTAAAACTATACACAACCTTGCTTTTGTAGACTGAGAATCAGTTGCTTCGGGCTCTCACACACACAAGCAAGCCAGAAGTCAGATGTTATTATCCATCTTATCTACTAGAATCACAGTCACTCTTTGTTACAGCTGTAAAAGGTAACCTGTTTTCCTTAGTCAAACTACTCAGCAACCGTTCTTTGGCTAATACTATTTGACGAGTTGAAAGAAAAAACCCATTGTGCTGCAAACAAGCAAACCTAATGCCACATCTAATATCCAAGTGTATGACCAACAGATTCATGCATTCTCACGAGTTAGCAGCACAATGAACACAATGAACGAATGTTTATCGCCACAGGCTCGCTGAAATTTTTCCACAATGACATGTTAGCCTACGTTCGCATGCCTCATCACTTATACATTGACACGGCGGCTTTAGAAAGCAACAGGCAAACATTGTACAAAAAAAAAAAAAACACTCCTGA
>NW_015635029.1:124572-137346 GCF_001515625.1 Sinocyclocheilus rhinocerous | reverse complement strand
CTCTTTCTGGTCCTCCGAAGCCGATCCAGTGCCTCCCATTGAGTTTGAGCCAAAAAAGGAGGGACGGTTGCTGGACAAACAGTGTTAACAGTATTTAGTGTCCTAAATATGTTGTCGTTCGAGCAAGCCTCTGTTGTTCCCAATGAAATCCATTGGACTGTTTTACTGATGTGAAGTCTTATGAATTCTGGGTGTGTTTATTACATTCGCCAAGCCTTCGCCAAGCTCTGATTGGCTAATCTATTTATGTTCACTCATCCTCAGACAGTGTTCTGTCTTTCCCTACTTTGCGTGTAATCCCTACTTCGTAATGTGTCTGGATTAGTTAGCGTCCACACATGCACTTGATGAACTACACAGTGTTTCATAATGAGCATCCAAACAGGACGGATTTAATTATCATGTACAATACTGACAGTGAGCCTTGCTGGGATTTGTTTTGCGTTTGGTTTTTAACAGTGTATTCATGAAATATGTTGGGCCGGTGCCACCCCTGGCCACCACGTAGACACGCCCCTGTAAGGGGGTAACAACGCCCCAGCTGTTATAAAATCACTGTAAACCACGGCTTCTTGGGGCTTATTGCTTTAATAAATACACATGCATGCATGCATATATTTAGAAAAATATGTTATGTTTATATATTAAATATATAATATAAATTATATGAATATAAATATATTCATACATGTAAATATTTTCTAAATATATACTGTATATGTGTGTCTTCAAATATACACAGTACACACACATATATGTACACACAAACCTTTATTTTGGATGCGATTAATCGCGATTAATCGTTGTCCAGCACTAGTTTTTAGACATCATTTTGTTCTTCTAACTGCTTAATTGCCAATAAGAACCAAATGTTGTCACACAAACTCCTAATTCACTGCTAAGTAAACATTGTGTTTCACTATTATAATTTTTTTGAAAGAGTAAAATGGTAGTCTAAATGGTTAAATAGCCAGTTAGCATGTCTCTTAAGGTAACTGTCTTTATGAATAGGAAGAATTGTCCTCCTTAGGAAGGCCCAGTTCTTGGAAGGCTTGCAGATTACCTGTATTTAAGCAGCGTAGGTGTGTGACGTTTGGATTTGAGCCATTTATACACAATGGGTGATTAAAGTTAGCGAGGGCATTTCACGACCCTGACATTCAAACCAGTATAACTACGATTACATAACAGACACACTGACTTGTTCAGAGATTCCCTTTTTTTGTGTTTGTAGGCTTTGTTACCCTTACACTTTTTATATAATAATGTTTACTTGACTGTAAGCTACGATTTCACAATTACATGAATAAAGTATTAAAAAAAGGTACAAAATCTGTCACTGGGGCAGTACGTTTTCAAAAGGTAAACCTTTGTACCTGTAAAGACTCTATATTGGTACCTTATCTAAAGTGTAAATGTGCAAAAGTGTACCTTTTGAAAAAATCTTTTTTTCATCTTTTTTTTTTTTCTGAGAGTATACACCGCTATTGCTGGACTAATGCTTACCGAAGAGATAAAGAACATAATCACATACTCTATTTTTTTATATTTAAAATAATGTCAAATGATTTTTTGACTCTGGCTAAGCAATGAATTCACATTTACAATGAATTACTCAGCTGTTTTTGCTTTATTGTCAAGACATATTTGAAAGTCTTGACTACATTGAAAGCTATTAAATCATTATTGCCCAGAAAAAGACACACCGAGCACACATTGCATGAGAAAGGCAAATTGTTGCACTATACAGGGTAACTTCAATTAAATTTTCAGCTAAATTTAAACCGTAAAACAATTAAGACACACAAAACAATTCATGAAACAACAAAAAAGTTTGCCTGATGTAACCTATGTCAGTGTGTTTTTTTTTATTGTGTTCACTTTTTGATAAAATTCAGAAAAATAAATTATATTTAAGTTTTGGGGCTTGAAACCAACATACAAAGCCACTACTAAAGAAAACGCACAGTTGTGTAATTGGACCATGTGACAACTAGCCCTAGTCTCCACAGCTATGAAAAATGAATTATTGCTGTTTTAAAATAAATCTTTCTTTTTAAATATTTAAATACATTTTTTTAATAATATCGTTATTACATAATACTAAATAACATTGAAATTATTGAAAAAAAATATATTCAAAAAAAACTATAGCGATACACATTATATCAAAATATATATGTCTTTATTTGTAATTTGATTTGTATTAATTTGTCTGTATGTGAACCTGTGTGGGCTGCTGTACTCGTTCTACATCATGATGTACAGTAGCTGATAGACCACGTGAGCATTTCTCATTTGCTAGAGTACCTCACAACCCATGAGGCTTTGACTCTGCTGAAGGCAGTGGACACAAACAAAAGCCTCATTAGACTTTTAAATTAAGCCTTATAGAGAGACAGACATTTTATATATATATACACACACACACACACACATGCACGCACACACACACACACACACACACACACACACACACACACACAAGAGATATAAAAGTCTATGTTGCTGAATTTACCACCCACAGAACAGCACTATAATTTAATATATTTAATCAGCATTTCCAATTTATATAACCATAATTTCATATTCATTACGTTAATTTATGTAGCTAATTTTGTGCAATTAATTTCTATGCTATTTTTTGTATTTAAAAAAAAAAATCATAATTAAATTATTTAAAATGTATTGTTTTTTAAAAAAGAATAATTAATTATTTCGAATATTATTTATCTAAAATGATTTAATTTATACAAATTGTATTTATTTTAAATAATTTGTATAATTAATTAATTAAAATATTAATTCTTTAAATAATTCTTTAGTGTTTTATTTGTTGTTAACCCTCTTTGAATATTTCATCTTAAAATATGCTAATTAAAATGAGCGTTTCTTGGGTCATTTTAAGGGTGCAACATGTTGATCCTTGTTAAATTATGGCAGACTGACATAAAGAGGATGTTGATCTGAGATGGCAGAGAGCAGGCAGAGATGAGCTACACACACATGAATGCACTCATACTGACACACACACACACACACACACACACACAGTGGCATTCTGAGTCCATTGGCTGCAGCAGAGAATGAGAGAGCGAGTGAACCTGGGAGGGGCCGTCTGATGAAGAGAGGGGAGGGTGAGAGAAAGAGAAACAGCAGTGCACTAAAGGAGAGAGCGAGGGAGGGGTGCATGAAGAGCACAGAGCGTGAGAGAGCTGAAAAGAGAGGGAGCGGTCCAGCAGAGGAGTGCCACAGCGCGGAGGACAGGGGGACTCCAGACTGGATGGGCCCAGCGGTGCCTTGATGGAGCATGGGTCAGGTTTTAGGGTTCTCCCACTGCAGTGAGTCTCTCCTTTGTCTCTGTATTTTTCTCTGTATGCCGCTGATGTGTTTTTATTCTCTTGCTTTGTGTCTGATGCATCATCTCGGCTGCTTGTTGGCTCCAGCGCTCATTCACCCGTTTGTTTTGCTGGATTCTGCTGATGTTGCAGTGCGTACTAGCTCTGTACCTATGAATGCAGCATCGATATAAGACTTGTGCTGTTTACAAATGTATTTGAGGGAAGGGCAATGTGGAAAAAAAAGGAAAAAAAAGGAAAATTGTTGTCATTAGTAATAATCTGGCATGATTTGGTGTAACAATTGCTATAATTGATTTGTTTTTGTATAATTTGTCCTATAGATTGTGAGTGTAAACATTGAATACTGAATATAATACAAATTCTAGTTTACACAGAAAAACAATGCATTTTTATTGTTATTAATTGATTCTAGTATCTATTCTTTGTGATGGGGATGTTTGAAGGTGAATTTAATTGGTTCTATCCTTTAAATCAGGGGTCTGTGGCTGTGCTGTATTGTTTGAAGTAGTTTCCGAGAGGGAAACAAAGTATTTGTAAAACAAAAATACAATATTATGGTGAACTTCCAAGCCAAGAAGGTAAACTAAACACAAATTAAAAATGTTTTAAGCAGTGCTGTCAAACGATTAATCGCGATTAATCGCATCCAAAATAAAAGTTTTTGTTTGCATAATATATGTGTGTGTTCTGTGTATATTTATTATGTATATATATATATAAATACACATACATAATGTGTGTGTATTTATATATACATAATAAATATACACAGTACACATATATTATGCAAACAAAAACTTTTATTTTGGATGCGATTAATCACGATTAATCGTTTGACAGCACTAGTTTTAAGTACATTTACAATGTACTACATGACTCAATAATGATTATTTTAATGGCTTTGCAATACACTCTTTAAAATAAAAGTTATTTGATGGTTCCATGAAGAACCTTTGACATAACAAAAGGTCCTTCATAATCGAAAAAAGTTCTTCAGATTATTAAAATATATTTGAGAGGGGGAAAAATGATTCTTTTAAAAAGCTCACTGAAAGAAAGATCTTTTGAGAACCCAAAATGTCTGAAGGGCCCATGATGACCTTTGATTTGGCCCGCCATGCCATATGACAGCAGAAGGGGAAAAGGGGGAGAAACATGCCATTGAAGCTTAGCATATTAAAATCAAATCACAATAATTATTTGATAAATTTGCTTATTTTTGCATTGACATGTAGAAAATATTATAACTGAATTTGATTTAAAAATCTGAAAAAATAAATTTTTTGTTCCATTATAAAAAAAAGGTATACATTTTAATAATAAAGTTGGATATACTGCAACATTTTCTTTTCAGTCGAGTTCTAAAAGTACTTCTATTACAGCTGTTTCATGTTCTATTACATTACTATGAAACCCCCTTTTGGAACCTTTATTTTTAAGATTGTATGCAAGTATGTAAATTTAATATATTAAGGCACTAAATGCATGTTTTGTAGACCAGACATGAAATGCAATGCTCGTTTTTGTACAATGACAGAGAGCTGAAAAGGAAACCTCTGACTTAAAGATCTGAACAAAGCTTTGTTCCTCAGTTTGTTTCACTCATCCCATTGAGCAAAACATGAAATGGAGGCTCAGAGGCTTTTATCACAGGTCTCTTTTATGGATGCCCATAACATTCAAATAGACATGAGCTGGCTAAGCCTGCTTCACTTTGCAGTTGATTCTTGGCAGGAACTGCCCACTTAAAGGAAAGGTCTGTATGACCAACAGCAACTATTTGAAAAAACAAACATGTAGTGTTAAGGGCAGCTTTCTCAAATACCACAGTGGAGGACATGGTAATAGTTTCTGTCCTGCTATTAAAACTATGAATACTAAGATGAAAATGTACTCTCAGGATATCGTAGATAAAGATGAGTTTGTTTCTTCATCAGAACAGATTTGGAGAAATGTAGCCTTACATCACTTGCTCACCAGTGCAACTAGTATAATATACACAGTGAATGGCAGTGAATGGGTGCCGTCATAATTTCTTACAAACATGCATCTTTTCACTTCACAAGACGTTAATGGATGGATTAAAGTTATGTGGATTACTTGTGGATTATTGTGATGTTTTTATTAGCTGTTTGGACTCTCATTCTGACGGCACCCATTCACTGCAGAGGATCTGTTGATGAGCAAGTGATGTAATGCTACATTTATCCAAATCTGTTCTGATGAAGAAACAACAAATCATCGACATCTTGGATGACCTGAGAGTTAGTCAATTTTCAGCAATTTTGTATTATTTTTGTGTGAACTATTCCTTTAACTTATTTTATGCTGTGTAGAATTAGTTTCATATAAACTTTACAAGCTGAATTTTTATACGCATCTGTATTGAACAGTTCATGATGAAAATAGTCACATCGCTGGACAATTTCCACATTTTACTTAAAATTGCTGCAGAATTCTTGCTGTGTTCTTTGCTGACCAGTTAATGGAAATATATTAGGAATAATAATAATAATAAACACTAGGACAATAAAATTTCAAGAGATTCCCTTAAATTGAGGATCATTTATTGCTCTCTCATTTCAGAGGAATTCGGAACAGTGAGCTCAACACCTGACTCCACGCCTCCCTGCTCAGATGGTAATATTTTCATATACAGTATATTTACACACATTCAAATATATGAGTGTTTCAGTTATATTTGCATGTTTTCCTGATATCCACAGCTATTATAGCCCCTTAAAGGGATAGTTCACCCAAAATGAAAATTACCCCATGATTTACTCACCCTCAAGCCAACCTATGTGTATATGACTTTATTTTTTCAGATGAATATAATCATAGTTATATTAAAAAATGCCCATGCTCTTCCAAGCTTTATAATGGCAGTGAATGGGTGTTGATATTTTGAAGTCCAATAAAGTGCGTCCATCCATCATAAAAAGTGCTCCACATGGCTCTGGGGGGTTAATAAAGGCCTCCTGAAGCGAATCGATGCATTTGTGCAAGGAAAATAACCATATTTCCAACCTTATAAACCGCAATCTCTAGCTTCCGCTAACTGCCGTACAAGTGTTCACGAGAGAGTGGCGTTCCAGCAGATGATGTAGGTGTAGCGTAAGCTCCGGTGAGAATATGCTAGTCACGTGAGAACTAAGTTTTGTTTACAAGCAAAGGAGAACCAGTCTCCTCTTGGCTTATATCAAAATCCTCTGACATTTTTATTTACAAATTGCACTTTTTATGTTGGATGGATGCACTTCTTTGGATTTCAAAATCTCAACACCCATTCACTGCCATTATAAAGCTTGGAAGAGCCAGGACATTTTTAAAAATAACTCAGATTGTATTCATCTGAAAGATGAAAGTCATGTACACCTAGGATGATGGCTCGAGGGTGAGTAAATCATGGGGTAATTTTCATTTATGGGTGAACTGTCCCTTTAAAAGCCATCATCTGCATAGCCCTAATCATAAAAGATTTTTCCTTAGGTGGAAATGAGGAGTCCGACTTCCCAGAACTACAGACGGCCAGGGAATGGTCTGACGACGATGAAGGCCTGGAGGATGATGACGCATGTCTCAGCAGCTCTTCCGTGTGGGGCACACCGCGTCAGAACTCCTTTGAGCTCACCTTCTCCTACATTGCCTTCTCCGAGAGCGACGGCTCATCGCGGAGAGACTCGGGGCGCCGCAGGACTGGCGGGAGGGGCGGCCGCGGTTCACTGCTCCGCATGGACACTCTGGAGACCCAGGGACCTCCGGACTCCCCTGCTGTGGATTGGGACCCTCATGCCTTCTTGACTGTAGAAGGGGAGGGAGATGCGGAGGAGGAGAGCCTGCAGTGGACTCTAGAGCCACAGACTCACAGGGTGGAGGAGTTTCAGGATAAAGACACAAGGACATGGGAAGCAACGGAGGAGATCTCAAGCATCCAAACATACAACTTAACATGCAGTCATCAAGATGAGCAAATAACAGGTGCTTATGCATACAAAATGTAAACAAATGTGTGTGTTCGCGTGTGTGCATGATGCATTTTAAAATAGCTAGGTTCAAAGCAGACACTGACTTGAATTAAAGGGACCTGATCTGGCCAGAAAATCATAGAGACTTTGAAGGTGGGGTCTTTAGTCTTTGGCCAGTAAGAAACCACCCAGAAAACCCAAATGAAAAGCATAGCAATGCACTAAAATACCTGAACAACCACATAGGAAGTCTGTAGTAACTACTAACAACACCCTGAATGATGCAATCTAAAGCAGGCTTTCTGTTTTGGCAAGTATACATATTTTTTTTTTAATATTGATTATTAATCTATTGATTGTATATACAGTATATATATATATATATATTTTACTTGTATTTTAAAATAAAATAATTCTAAATTAAATTTAAAAAGGTCATATAAAATACATAAGTATTTTATTAGTTAATTTTATTTAATGTAACAATTTAATGTTAAATTGCATCTTTACATTATGTGTGTTTATGTGTGTTAATACACACACATAAATTTCATTGTAATTTGTAAATTCCAATTTTAAATATAAATAAATCACAAACTGTAAATGTACATTTTTTGTTTTAATTAATAAATAATTACTAATAAAATGGTATTTTATTTTTAAATAAAAATTCAAAATTACAAAAGAATGCGTATATAAGTATTTTACTTTTTAATACTTTTAAAATTAAATTTAATCTAATTTAGAATTATTTATTTTTATAATAAAAATAAAATATTATTTATTCATTAAAATATTTTTACATAATTAAAAAAAATGACAATTTAAATTATGTGTGTGTAGATATGGACTTCATTTTTTATAAGGTTTTTTTATACCATTATGGATAATTTGTTAAAAAGAATGATTAATATAATCATGTTAAATAATGAAAATAATTATAAATAAAATTATTCATAAATTATTTACAATAGTATAAGCAAATATATATACTGAAAAATTTTTTTCATTCACCATAGAATCAGTGTCATCCAGATAGTATCATGGTGATTAATTGTGAATTATGTCTGCAGTACCACAGCTTCATGGGTCAAACCCTTCTGTTGCCACGGAAACCACCGCCACCCTGCAGATGGTGGAGCAGTCATACACAACGCCTCCTGCCAATGGACGAAACACTCAGGAAGAACAGCTCTGTAAGCAGTGCTACTCCACTCTCAACTTAACAGAGGGGCCAACAGTTTGCATCCAGATAGCAGGTTAGACATCGCTTCCCATCTTTATAGTCAATTATCTGCTCCCTGTTTCGCCAAGACTGCTATAAATGCCATATTCTTTAAAGCCTGGTCGTTTCTGACAGCACTTAATCAGTCAATATGTCAATATGTAAAACAGATCCAAGGGATATGGTTTCTCTTGTCCCACATGTGAAGACAAATGCTGGTGTTTTATTGGAGAATACAGTTTCCATCACCATGGTAACACACTCCAGGGGCTGAACTGTAATGGGCTGATGCCACTGAGTGGATTCCTGGCCGGTCTGTCTTCATTATTGCACACAGAGCAGTAAAAGCAGAGTCATGCTCCCTGTATGTGCCATACGGCTCAGAGCCATTATGGCTGGCATGTGCTTCCAGCGTGGAGGTTAGAAGGGCGGTGGCAAAATGCATTCTCATGTGCACTGAAGAATATTGACTGTAAAGAGCCTTCTGTGTCCAAAACGTAACGTAAACACAATACAGAAATTGTCATCATCCAGAACAACAGATGTTCACAGTCAATTACACATCACAGTAATCTGTAGCAGAAACAGATGCACTTTAAGAACATATAACACATTAAAACTGCACAATAGATCTATTTATTCAGTGATTCTCAAAGTACATTCACAAACCACTTACACTGCCAAAAACTGTTTATTGATTTATTTATTTTTTGCTTTGTTTTTTTGTTTTTTAACAATAGAGTCTAAAATATCGTAGGGAAAAAAAGCCTAAAATACATTGTTCTCCACAGAAAGCACACACCATGGAGCGATGGAGGGAAGGGAAAATAATAATAATAACAATAATAATAATAATAATAATAATAATATAATTAATTTATTAGTAAATAGATCAACTTTAAGACACAAAAAATACTTGTATTCAAGATACAGTATGTGAAAACAAAAATTATACTTTTCAGTTAAATGTATCAAGAATTTTTAGGTATCTTTACTGGAAAGCATATCAAAAAAACATTTCTTAAAAGGATATTTCACCCAAAAGTGAAAATTCTGTTATCTTTCCACATTCCAAATCTTCTTCCAAAACCTTCCAAGTTAATACTTTTTAATTTAAAGCTGCAGACCGTAACTTTTTTTGCTTAAAAATTATCCGAAATCAATATTTGAGCAAGTACATAACCAGCCAGTGTTCGAAACTATCGCCTTACTTTAGCCTGATTCTCCGCGCTGGAGCCGTGCCGGAGCACAACCCACGCAAGGAAGATAATTCCGCTCACAGCTGCAATTGCAGGTTTTCAAACAGAGATGGAGACAAAGAGGCAAAACTTACGGACTGCAGCTTTAACAACTACCTTACTAACTATTAATAAGCAGCAAATTAGGAGTTTATTGAGGCAAAAGTCATAGTTAATGGTTTGTTAATAGCGAGAATTGAGCCTTGAAATAAAGTGTGACCTCTTTTTTCATACAATGAAAGTCAATGGTGTTTCAAATGGGCTTCATACTGCTTTGGAGTTCTCGTTTTTGGATGAACTATCCCTTTACATTAGATTTTTAATTTGACTTTTTGCAGTGTAAACATATTTGCATGTAAAACCTGTGTCCAACTGTTTTGTGCATAACATTTTTTTTCCAAATTTAGAATAAACTTTAGAACCGCCGTAAACAGACACGCCTTGTGAAATCCATAACCTGAGAAGCTTCCTGTTGTAGATGTTACTTAACCAGTAAGCCGATGAAAATGTGCAATTTGAAAAGAAGAAAGGAAAGTGAGAATAAAACTGCAATATTCTGTAAAGAATTATATTGAACAGAGTATAGGGTGGTGCATGAGTATGATTATTTTAATGATTAAACAGTGTTTGAACATTTTTAGTATGCTTTAGTATGATTTGTCTTCTTTATAACAGTAGTTGTAGGATGAGTCAAATCTAGTATATATATATTATACTAAAATCAAGTGTAGATATTAGATTTAAAGTGGTATTACATCATTAATTTGTCTGAACTGATCACATGTAGATGTACAATTTGTACAGTGTATTTGTGAGTGAGTGTATTTGTCAGTATAACTGCCTCTGTCTTCTTTTATGGGGCGGGCACAATTGTGCAGATTTATTTTTGGGTTGTTGGGCCGGGGGGCTGCTGACAAAGCAGACCCAGCCAAAAACAGCTTGAGGGGTTTTCAGAGAAGATCAGGGACATAGACACAGCCGAGAGAGGGATCGGCCCATGAAGACTCCAAAATGACCAGTAAAGGTGAGGGAGCAGGAAATACACAAACTTTGGGCTTTGAGAATATGACTATCTGAGCTGAGAGCACTAAGAGACATGGGTTAGGTGAACTTTTATTTCTGTCTGAACCACATAGCAAAGAGTTGGAAGTTTAATCATATGCTGTCATTTGAGTTGATTGAGCTGTCTATTGTTTTTACTATTTTTGATTACGTAAGCGAGAGATGTGTGTGGCAATGTGTTTTTGTGCGGGAGATGGAGAATGAATGAAAACTGAAAATTTTTATGTTCATGTAGAAGTTTAACTTCATAATACACATCTACAGTAGATGTTATTCTCAGTTTTTATTTACTTTATTGGTTAATTGCAGCATTTGCTAGTCAAATATTAAATTATAGACCCTACATAACTGTGCTACTTTCATATATCTCTTATGTCTTCATGTATCTCTGGTATCTTTTACCAGTTTATTTATTTGGTGAATAAGTCTGTAGTCAGTCATTACCGCAAAATAAAACCCTTCAGGATGATTCTGATCTCTTTGTCTAGGTTGCAATTTAGTGATAATGACCGACTGACTATATTATTCAACAAATAATCATGCTTTTGTTGCTAGCATTACTGAAAAACTACTGAAAATTCTGTAACTCTCATTCAATCTGAAAGTACACAATTCGTTTCTTTTAGAAACTAGTTTAGAATGTCATTAGCTTTGCGTTTGTTTATATTGCCTGAGCTGAGCAAGCTTGTTAAAGCTAACTGCGTCAAATACGTCTGCTGAACCACCTGGCGTAACAATAGACAGATTTGTCTAAAGCTAGAGGCTTGCTATACATTACGTTTAGGTTATAAATAGTCCATCCACCTGCTGCTAGGTCCACCATTCAGAGTCGCACAACAGACATGAATGGCATTAGCGCTGAGGTAATTCTGAATGGATTAGCCACAGTATTAGCCTGTAAGCTATTGCTTTGCTTATACGAGTCCCTTTAGACAGGCTACAGAATGTTTTCCTAGTGCATACAAATAAAAAGAAGTGCTTGTGTTTGAGAAGTAAAGCTGTTCTCATTACTGAGAGTCTAAGTTATGTGCAGAAGCCCTGAGACTATTGATAGGCAATGGGATACAGGTTGAGTGCTGTCAGCAGGTGCTTTAAGGGACCACTTTAAATTCTTAGTTTCTCTTCCTTCTTACACGGCCTAAGAATAGCCGAGGTCAGCCCAAAAGACTCCTTGCAGTTTGTCTCCCTGTCATCGATAACTTAAGCCTATATCCACCGACTCATTTACTGTAGCCTCAATGTTTCTGTCCTTCCTTAGAAGTTTTGTTTTACATTTATCTACATTGATGCTTTCAAAGCATCACTGTATTAGTATTCCTCATTGTAACATTCTGTTTCAGCGTTTGTTAAAAAATAGAGTTCTAAACAAAGGTTTGGGAGGAGCTAGTTAATCTAATCTTGCCAATCGTTATGCAAGAATAAACAGCTGATTATCTCACTTGTCACCTCATCTGCTGCCTTATATCTGTTCATTAATTATTTTTTACATGATTATCAAATGCTTTTTATTTTTCTGTGACCTTTATACTTTAAAGGGTTAGTTCACCCAAAAATGAAAATTAGGCTGCGTTTTACTCACCCCCGAGGCATCCTAGGTGTATATGGCTTTCTTCTTTCAGACGAATCCAGTCGGAGTTATATAAAAAATTGTCTATGATCTTTCAAGCTGTTTAATGCCACTCAGCGGGTGTTGCATTGCTTCAGTCCAAAAGAACTTAAATAAAAATCACCTATCCATAAAAAAAGTGTCTCACACGGCTCCGGGGGGTGAACAAAGGCCTTCTGTAGCGAATCGATGCGTTTTTGTAAGAAAAATATCTATATTCAAAACGTAATAATCACTTGAATCTAGCTTGCGCTCACTGTTGTAAACAGAAGCAGTTCCGGGAGAATGACGTATGAGGTCGGCTTTGCGCATG
>NW_015635029.1:106362-116510 GCF_001515625.1 Sinocyclocheilus rhinocerous | reverse complement strand
TTATGGATGGGCGATTTTTATTTAAGTTCTTTTGGACTGAAGCAATGCAACACCCGCTGAGTGGCATTAAACAGCTTGAAAGATCAAAGAAAATTTTTTATATAACTCCGACTGGATTCGTCTGAAAGAAGAAAGTCATATACACCTAGGATGCCTCGTGGGTGAGTAAAACGCAGCCTAATTTTCATTTTTTGGGTGAACTAACCCTTTAAGGTTTAAGATTCTGTTCAAAGGTTTGTCTAAAATCTCTTATAGATAATCTCTATAACAGTCTGGTTCAAAAAGTACAAATTTCATTCATTTTCCCCATATGGGAATGGATTTGTAACGATAACTTCTAAACCCTTAAAGACAGACTGACGGTAAGCTACAAGGTTATTAAGTGATGGTATATGCATCCGTTAAAGTCATTACCCTGCATAATTTCAACTTTTTTTTTTTAAATCGTGTATAACAGTGGAGTTACTGGTCAAAAACTACATTACCCATAATTCTGCAGACAAATCTCCACCAATCAGAGAATTGAATTAAACAAATCATGCCAAAACAACACTTCAGTGGCCGCCCACTTCCATGAAGCACTGTGAATGACATAATAGAGTGAGTCTCCCTATTTTTATTTTTATTGTGTTATTTGCAGTGCTTCATTGTATTGTAGTTCTTTCCATTGTTAAATTGTTTCCATTTCCAGTGTTACACACCTTTTTGTCAGATTTCCAATATGTTTTTGCTTCAAATCAAAATTTATTTGGTTCATGGCTTATAACTGTTTAGCAAAAAGGGACTTTTTAAAAAAGGAATGGGGGAAATACTTCTGGAACCAATGCCCTGAAACAGTGGACAAAGACTAAATATAGTGCCACATAATTTGTTAAACTAAGACATGTTTCTGGTTTGTATCAACCACTCATTGCTTTCCATTATCCTTCACCTTAATGGTACAAGTTGATAAGGATGTTGTTCGAGATACAACCCCAGAGATGATCTGAATGTTGTTTCAGGTCCAACAAGGTTGTTGGTCCAAGAACATGTCCTACTTGAGCAAATCCCATTAAGCTTCCCATCCATTCTATTAGAGGTGCTCTCAAAACCCCAATCCGAAGTATTAAACTTTGACACGAATCCCACACGTTTGTAATATAGACATGAATAATATCTTAAATCAAGTGGCTTGTTGAGGAGAAACATGCCACTGTGAATCTAAGTGACATTGTAGGAGTACATTGGAGTATTTTGAGAACACTGAAGGAGTAAAATTATGTCAGAGACTTTAAATATTTAAGCAACCACAAAGCAACAATCTGGAAACCACCAACAGTTGTCCACCATAGTTCATAGGAAACCATCTGTGGTTTTAAACCCAAGCCTTTTTCTTTTTCTCAATCCATGCAGTGATGGACCTGATCTACTGGAAGGACATGGAGCGGACGGGGATGGTGCTCACAGGGCTGGTGGTGGGGCTGCTGTCCCTGTTCCAGCTGAGCATCATCTCTGTGGTGTCCACGCTCTCCCTGGCCATCATGTGCGTCACCATCTCTGTCAGAATCTACTACAAACTGCTGCATGTGCTCCAGCTGGGAGATGGAGTTCACCCTTTCCAGTGAGTCTCTGACCTCTTCTCCAGTCTTCTTCGGTTTTTATCTGATTCCAGATATTTTCTCAACATATCCTCACCTTAGTACAAAAATACTCATTGAGCAGAGCAACATTATGTGGGGGTCTTCTATACAACAATCTATTTTGTCAAGATTTTTAAAGCAAATTTCTTAATAATTTTAAACATAATATCAAAGAAATGGGGTGCTGTGTGTACATTAATGAGGAAAAAAAATTAACTTAAATGATTTTAGCAAATGGCTGCAATATAACAAAGAGTGAAAAATTTAAGGGGGTCTGAATACTTTCCGTACCCACTGTAAGTGAAATTAATTGTAATGTGCAAATAAGCTAAAAAATGGTTATTGCGACTTTGTATCTCACAATTCGGACTTTTTTTCACAGAATTGTGAGATATAAAGACAGAATTGCGAGTTATAAAGTCAGAATTGCGAGATATGAAGTCACAATTGCAAGATAAAAACTATTTTTATATCACGCAATTCTGACTTTATTTCTCAGAATTTATATGTCACAATTAAAAGAGTTTATATCTCACAATTATGACTTTTTAACTCGCAATTGCGAGTTGATATCACGCAATTATGAGAAAAAAAGTCAGAATTGTGAGATAAAAATTCGCAATAACCTTTTTTCTTTTTTTATTCAGTGGCGGAAACGGGCTTCCATATTAAATAAACTAGTGAGAGTGTGAAAGTTTTTTTTTTTTTTTCATAGGACCAAAAAAGCAACTGTGCAACTGTTAAAAAAATTATTATGGGCTCTGCTTTGGATAAATGTGTCATCTTGAAAAAAAAATGTACGTTTAATGTTAGAGTGTAAGGCTGTGTCTGTATGTATTGATGTGCTGCAGGTCAAATCTAGAGTTGGACATCAGTTTAAGTGGGGAAGAGGCGCAGCACTACATGCAGAAGGCCATTGTGCTGTCCTGTTCTGCCGTAGACACAATAAGGAACCTCATCTTTGTGGGCAACCTGTTCAACTCACTCAAGGTGAGGCCTGAGAACTGACGATCCTGTATAAAATTCATTCATCTGAATCTGTCTGCTAGATCAATGAAATATATTCCACATTGATGAAAAAGGATCACTCTCATAGAATGTTTAATTTAGTATTTTTATTTCTCTCTCTCTGTGAAAAAAACACATCTCTCTTTCTGAATGTATCACATTGCTAGCACACATTCATGTTTCTAGTTTTGTGCTCTAGAATATTCTTTTCATTTCTCTTTTTTTTCTGTCCGCTTCTATTTATTAAATTCTCATCTTATCTTTTTTGGTCTCTTTTCATTTTCAGTACTTGAATGTGGCATTTGTGGCTTTTGTGTTTGTTCATCATCCTCTTGAGACCCAGCAAAAAGTTTTTTTTATATATATATATATATATATAACATCTTGAGAAAAACCTTAGAAACACATTGTAATGAGAAACACCCTTATAATGTTTCATATCAAGTTCTCATATTTCATAAGAATATTTTACTCTATTGATGTGTAGTGTCTCCCCAACAGAAAGAAACCAACTAATTTATTCTTGATTGTTTGTTTACATGAAAAAAGACTAATTATACATCAAATGCTAAAGATAATTGCAAAATAATATACCTAACTGTTTCTCTTTCCATGACGTTAATAAATCCAAGGATGTTTGCATAACCACTGTGGCAATTAAAAAGGTCCTCTACAAAGGACAAAAATGATTTTCATTATTTCAGGCCTCTCAGCTGTGCACTTAAAATAATGTCGCTCACAGCTGTCACTCTAATTACACTCAAGGCTTACCACACGAAATACTTCTGACAGTGTTTTGGGGTGTATTTTCAGGCACGTGTGGTCTATATGAGACTTGACATAGATTATCTCCCACACATTATGGCACAGAATTACAGAATCTATGATAATATTCTGCATTTTGAGAGAAAAGTAAGGTTTCTAAATTGTGTTTTTAGGCAAAATTTTATGACAACATTTTAAAATGCCATAACAAATTTTCTACAGCAAAAATAAATAAATAAATACAATACACTAAAGTAAAATAATAATAATAATAATAATAATAATAATAATAATAAATAAAGATGACATAATTATTGTATTTTAGTGTGAGAAGAACTTGGTGAGAAATGTTTCATATTTAGATCTCTGAGGTTCCTTTTGCACCCCTCCTATCCAATTAAACCACTACTTTTTTTTCTTTCTCTTTTTAACATTTAAATAAATACTGGCATTCACCACTTCATCTTCAACTACAGCCCATCGGCACTGGTGATACAGCAATCACCCTCCTCCTCCCTAGCTCCACTGGTCTATATCTACTTAATATGCTTTGTAAAATAGCATTTTTATCAAATTGAAAAAATTAAAAAATTTTGTAAGCTATCTGAGAGTTGTCCAGAAATTATGTCTAGGAGAAACATCCGAGATATTAAAGAGATCTCTTTAGTGATTTCTTTTGTATTGTCAAAGTTTTCTGACTTTGTGAATGCATTTTTATTCTCACTATGAATAAAATCCTGATAAGTCTAGCTCTCAACATGTTTTTATGTCTTTGATTACGAAATATTCATAAATACAGTGATGATTTAGTATACTGGAGGAGCAGTTATTTAAAAGTGACCTAACTTTGTCTTTCAAACACATCTAAATCCAGCCAAGCACTGCAAAGTCTTCAGCTGAAACTCTTAATAGTCCTCATGTTTCGGGGTGTGACAGAGTCACACTGTGACCTGTGTGGAATGTGACATGGGACACATGTGGTCTTATGTATGAGACAGGATGATACAAGAGGGTCTTGTCCTGAGTGCGGTTTCCAGTTTCAGACTTGGTGACTAGAAACTTCACACTGAGGAGATATAAGAGGAAGTGTTTTCTCTGGGCCAGACACACTGTTTTAGATAATAATCCCAGAAAATCACATCATGCTGTGGATGTTGGGTTTGACAGAATGCTGAAGTGGCTTGAGGAATCAGATTTGTGTTTTCTGTACACTGGTTTGCATACACAAACATTTAGGAATCGAGTAATTAAAAGTTTGTTTGTTATTCCCAGTTCTTGTTGCTGATGTTTCTGGTCACGTTCCTGGGAAACCTCTGCAATGGCCTTACCGTGCTCATCATCGGTATGATGTCCAACAACTTTTTTTTTCCTTTTAGTTATGCTTTGTAACTTGCATTCGGTGGTTAATCTATAACTTGCAAATCTACACATATACAAAGGCCTCAGAGATATGTTGGCCATTTTTTTTCAATTACATTACATTTTCTATGAAGGATTGACATATATTATGATGCTTTATGATCAGTTAATGCCAAACGCTTTTTTTAACTAGTCCTTCTTGTCATCATGTGCTCTTCAGGTGTGATTGCTGTCTTCTCTGTCCCTCTGTTTTACACAAGGCACCAGGTAATGCAGTCTCTGTGTGCTTTAATGACAGTGACATCTCATCTCATCCATATTCCCTATGTATTTCTCTGTGTATTTTAGTCAGACATATTTTATATTCAAATAAGCCTAAGTACTGGATATAATAAGAAACACAGTTTACATATGCTAATACCCACATGTTGTTGGTGACATCAGACATGTGATTAACTAGGGATTCATTTGTATCTGGATCATTTGTAATTCTACCACCTCATACTTTTATTATTATGTTATTTTGAAATCAACCTGGTCTCATAAAAATACTGTAGCCTACCGCTGGGTACTTTTCTGCAACACCGTTTTTACGTAGGCCTACCTTACTGCACGTTTCGCCGCAGTTTCAAAGAGAAATGTCCGCTGAGTGACACTAAAACATGGGTTGAATACGTGACCCTGGCACCTTTTTATTACGTTGACATAGGCTAGGTACTTATTGCTTATATGATGCATTTAACGTCAAATCATCTAAATGAAGCCTTTTAAAAGACAAGTATTTGCTGTGGTTCATGTTTGTGGCATGCACAGGAAAGATGCTCAAGGAGACCGAGACGCTGGCATTCTGTTGTTCTCTTAATTTTTCAAAGGCATGCCATTTTGTAGTTATTTTGAACGTAACGTTACACAATTAAAAATATACATTTTACCATACGACTATAAATGACAGAGTATTAAGTTATTCCCCCTCGATGGGGAAAAAAACGAAAAACGAAAATTTAAGCTGAATCCTCGTTTTTCGTTTTTTTTCCAAAAAAGGAGCCGTTTTCTCATTTTTCTACTTTCAATATTAAATCAAAAAACGAATGATCAAATGATACACGGATTCTGTCGCTAAAAGTTAATGCTCTATCGTGTTGGAAACCAACCATAAACCTACCCGATAGTGTTAACAAATGCAAAACTGATATAAAAACGCATATGTTGATGCAACTGTGCCATTTGAACTTCCTTATATGCAGATTTGAACTGTTTTGTCGAACCGTAGTTACACGGGATTCGAACCGGAGCTTTATTATTCGAAACTCTGTAAATTTGTGTGAAAAGGAATAAAAGGTGTCGGAGTTTTACTGCCTCTAGTGTTCATTTCTTTTAGAAACTGCAGTGAAATGTAGCCTACTTATTGGTACGGATTTAGCGTCTCGCGAAAAAGTGCCCCCAGGTACGTTTTTGCCATGAGACCAGGTAGTTTGAATCTCTGTTTCTTGAAAAATATATTGTATAATGCTTATAATAATAATAATAATGCAGTACAATACATGTAGTTGTTTTTCACAGATTACTGTATCTTCCCATATCTTCATATATCATATTTAATCTGCACTTTCTGATATTCAAATCGGCTCTGTGTGATTAGTTACAATGTGTTTTGGCATTGCTGATGCTAAATCTGGTGCAGCATCGTATCTTCCCAGAGCATAACTGAAAATGCTTTTTAATTTAATTTAATTTGTAATTTTAATTTTAGTTTTTGATTGACAGAGGAGAAAGTCTTGCTGATTAATTGTATAAATTTGTCATTGTTATTTTTATAATTAATTGTCCAACAATCCAATGATTACTTTATAAATGAAGGAATGATGGTTTGATGTGTGGAATGATGTGCAGTGGTATGGAATAATATTAGATTTCTAAAGACACTATTTATAATTTTTTATTAATATAGTGGATTTACTCAGCAAATAATGAAAAAAAAATGTTTTAATCAATAAAGCAAAAAAAGAAAAAAAGCAAGTAACACAACGAATTAAACATGAAATTCTGAAGTTTGATGTGTGGAATGATGTGCAGTGGTATGGAATAATATTAGATTTCTAAAGACACTATTTATAATTTTTTATTAATATAGTGGATTTACTCAGCAAATAATGAAAAAAAAAATGTTTAATCAATAAAGCAAAAAAAGCAAGTAACACAACGAATTAAACATGAAATTCTGAAGTATAAAGAAACATACTAAAAATAATATTAACTTTGAAAAATTAATTTTAATACTAAGGTTAACACATCTATTGCTGCTCATGTCGCTCTCTTCTTTTACAGGACAAAGTGGACAGCTGCTTTATAGCAGTGCAAGCCCACATTGACAACATAAAGGACTTGTGAGTATAGCGCCATCTACTGCAAGAAGTGATCTTCCTAACATATCAGTGCTTCAAGTCAAGATGACTCATGATGTTTTTGATCATAAAAGTTTATCTGACAGTTCTGATAATAAACATGTAATTGTTTTTTTGTCTGTTGAACAGCCTTCATCGGCTGACCCAGGGTGGCGGACCACCCCCGGACCCCACTCCAGGTGGAGCTAAACCCAAAGCCCATTGAGACGCCTCACAGAGGAGGAGGAGCTACAAGCTGTCACTCAAAAATGTCTTAATTAGCAGTTTGTGCTCAGAGTCCCGCCTCTGCAGCAGTGGGGGAGGGGCTAATGACACAGGGCCTTATATAGGAGGAGATATGGATTTAAGGGAGGACCATGCATATCAGTGCTTCAAGTCAAGATGACTCATGATGTTTTTGATCATAAAAGTTTATCTGACAGTTCTGATAATAAACATGTAATTGTTTTTTTGTCTGTTGAACAGCCTTCATCGGCTGACCCAGGGTGGCGGACCAGCCCCGGACCCCACTCCAGGTGGAGCTAAACCCAAAGCCCATTGAGACACCTCACAGAGGAAGAGGAGCTACAAGCTGTCACTCAAAAATGTC
Source organism: Sinocyclocheilus rhinocerous (assembly GCF_001515625.1). NCBI lineage: Eukaryota > Metazoa > Chordata > Actinopteri > Cypriniformes > Cyprinidae > Sinocyclocheilus > Sinocyclocheilus rhinocerous. Next base: position 108,768 of record NW_015635029.1, on the reverse strand, counting down.
TTAATTAGCAGTTTGTGCTCAGAGTCCTGCCTCTGCAGCAGTGGGGGAGGGGCTAATGACACAGGGCCTTATATAGGAGGAGATATGGATTTAAGGGAGGACCATGCAAAGAACAATCTTGGATGAAAATCAAAGGCTTTGTAATTCTGAGAAGTTAAAGACACGTTTTCATTTCCACATTTCAGTATCAGTATGAGTGTATGAATGAAACACAGACCACTAGGATACTTGAACCACCTGTACAATAACAGCCCCTTGAGAGTTATCTGAATAAACATGGATGACTTCAGTGAAGTAAAAGCAGTGACGGCTTTCTGAATCCAGACTGACTGCAGTTCGCCTGCCAGAAATATAATGCAGGACCAGTTTCCAAATGGGGTTTTTACTTATGACAGTCTCGAAATATCTCGTTGTGTTGGTGTGCGTGTGTGTGTGTGTGTGTGTATGCGTGGCCAGCTTAAGCCTGTTAAAGTACCTAAGAGCTATTAAAACCACAATGTTATTTTCGTTTCCAATATTTTGTTTCCTTGGTATTATTTCAATGTACGTTTGATTTCCCATCAAAGCGAATCACTCTCGCCACCCTATACAGTATACTAAAACTTGACTGCACCACATACTTGACAGCTGACCTTTGTACAAAAACACGTCAGAAGAATCACCACGTGGCTTATCACTGAGGTCAGGTGAACTTTTGACCTCATGTGGCAGAATGAATCAGTCAAATGTCTTTTGAATCACAACATCCCTACAAAAGGGGCTATAATGGCTTAAATTAACAGTAGTTCTTTTGGGACACAAAAATATTGTATGACTTCAGAAGATATTGAATATATGGATGAGATGTATGGACCACTTTTATGGTGCGCCAGAGAGAACAGTACAGATGGTTAAGTAGGTGATATGCTTCCATATAAGCCATATTTTAGGGACTAGAACCCTTGTGAAAAGTAGTACACTCTAGCATACTTTTAAAAAGAGTACTTATTACAAAAAAAAAAGATACTTCAAGTATGCTGTAAAGTTTATTGCCAAATGTACTGACAGTAAATTCAAATATACTTGAATGTGATTTCTATTAAAACTTGTATGTCATTCTTTAAAAATAGGTTTGTAATTACACATTTGTAAAATATATTAACCTTACATGTAATATCAAATAACACTACTGTTAAAGTTATAATCAAACGTTTACATGTGCTTTAATATGTTAGTCAATATGTCAAAATACGTGTACTTCTGTAAAGCACAACAAAAGATTATTAAAACATAAGATTTAAAATGTACTAGTAAAACCTTTCATTTGAAATGATTACAAACGGCACTTTTTAAAAAGGTTTCCATGGCCATTAAGCAATGGAGGGTCAGCAAAACTATAATTCCCTTCCTCCCTCTGCACTCTTCCTAATAACATCAGGAAGCCTTTAAGCCTTAAAAGGTTTAGTCACAGGCCTGAGTGGATGCTGATAATAACACTTTAACACATACTGTATGTTGTAGTTTCACTTTTCAATTTTTTGTTTGGTTTTGCAATATAGAGAATTTTGTTTTAGGACAAAAACTGGAACACACAAAATAAGATTAAGATTTTTTTTTTTTGGACCGTTTTGTGCATGCTGTTACAATGACCGAGACTTTCAAACTTTTTTTATGTATTTATTTTTTTTAAAACACACCATAGCAATATTGTCTTTGCTACAGGAAAACATGCTTTCATAATTATAATGTCCTCATCAGACATTAAGAGACAAATAGACAAATAGATAATTTCAAAAACATATAATTACCGGTAGTTCAGCATTTATTTACACAGACATTATCTTTCTTTCTCATACAATTTAATGACAAACTAAGTCCTTTGACTGTATGGAACCAGATCTATATTAATTCAGTTTAATTCAAATTCAACGCATAGCCTATATACAGACACTGTTTCCCTTCATCACTTAACCTGAACCAGTCAGAATGAGATTAGAATATTGTAATCACTTATGCTTATGGAGTTTGTTCAGATGAGGTCACAGCTGACTGCTGTACTTTAGCCAGAAATATGCTGTCTTTAAGTGCAACTTTCCTATGACCCTTGCCTTTCAGATCTGACCATGAAATCATTTTCAGAGTTTATCACCTGATTATATGCTTTAAAGTGATGAGACCAATTACAGTAGATATGAAGCCTTAACTGGACAAATAATCAGTTTCCCTGAAACATTCTACAATTAGCCATCATCTTACATATATAGTGACATGGTGACGTGACATGTGGCCAAGTATGGTGACCCGTACTCGGAATTAGTGCTCTGCATTTATCCCATCCAAAGTGCACACACACATTATAGCGTGAACACACACCCAGCGCAGTGGGCAGCCATTTATGCTGCGGCGCCCGGGGAGCAGTTGGGGGTT
>NW_015635029.1:102782-106166 GCF_001515625.1 Sinocyclocheilus rhinocerous | reverse complement strand
TACATCCCCCCCCCCCACCTACAACCCCTGCCGGTACGAGACTCGAACCCGCAACCTTTGGGTTACAAGTCCGACTCTCTAACCATTAGGCCACGACTTTCCCTGTTTTATGTTATATACTAACATAAAACTATAGACTCATACTAAAAGTGAAAAGTACTTAATCATACTGTATGTCAGTTACTCGGCATCCCTTTGTTTCATAATATGTATACATATTGTAGATTAATTTCTCAAAATAAATATTAAATAGCTCAGTTGTAAATATTGACCACTAGGTGGCAGAAAAGCTCAATTTAATTCCTAGTCGCCAAAAGGAGAAGGTGAAAGGGATCAATCAGATGTAAATAACGGCACATTATTCAATTCTGATACTAAAGTTTAATACAAATTATCATTATAGCGTGCTGTAAATATGAATTATACAGTTTTCCTAAAGGCATTGTTATATTTTATAAACGCAACGTTTTAGTGATTTTTATAGTCAACTTTATGTTTTGTTGGTCACATTTAACAATCATAAACATAAATGTGCGAGCCCCTAAGTTGCACACTTTCCTCTTAGATTAATGTTTAAAATATTATTTGATGAATCTATGTTTGCAAACCCCTTAAAGTAGAACAGGTGTTCTCTGACGTCAAGAGGACCTGACGATGTTTTATCTCAAAATAAGTTTTGTGAAAATAAAAAGATGCATTAAACAAAAATATACATTACCTTCCACCACACTTAAAAAGCTACAAAGCTGCCTTTCCGTTATGAATGTTTATGCTTGCAATAAATAAGACATAGGCTTAAAATGTAGGACATTATAGCAAAATGAAGAATATGTCATATAAAACAGTGTTAAAATTGGAGAAGTTCTCTGAAGATACAGAAACAATAGCCTTTTAGATCTATTAACACACACACTTGCCGTTGTTTCTAGTGGGACACGCGTCATGAATATGCTAAGTGGGAGGAGCTAGTCAAATGAAGGCTGACTATAAAAGCTGCCTCTCTCACTCCTCACCCAGCTGTTGTAGAGTCTGCAAGGCTGTAGTTTTCTGTGGAGCTACTGAGTATTTGGAACTTATGAAATTGACGCTTAACGCGCACTGCACCGGATCAAGCGCATTTACGCAGTGCTCATAGTGCACAGTCGTTTTGAGAGGGCTCTTATTGATGTTTTTTTCCTGGGTCACTCCACTAGGAGTGTGCGGTCCACCTGCGGTCCGGTCGAGCAGCGCGTCATGGATTACAGTAACCTGATGGCGCCTCCGGTGCCGCCACACAAACCCAGATCCCCCCGGCCTGCGCACTGCCAGGGGCGCCTGTTGAAGTGCGTGTTTCTCGGGGACGGAGCTGTGGGAAAAACCAGCCTGATTGTCAGCTACACGACCAACGGTTATCCAACAAAATACGTCCCGACAGCGTTTGACGATTTCTCAGGTGAGTCTTTGGACACGTAATTGTGCGTTGTAGCGCATCAGTTGCAAACAAATGCACGATCTTTTCATAGAAATAGCTTCACTATTCCAGCAATTTTGTCGGTGACCATTAGTTCTTTGCCTAAAACTGGAGACTTTTTCGCTTTTTTTCTTGCTTCTTTTCAATGGATTTATGAAGTTATATTATTGTTGTTATTATATATATATATCTCAATGGATTTATGAAGTTGTTATATTATTGTTGTTATTATGTAACTATTATATATATATATATATACATACATACACACACACACTTTTTGCGGTGTATGTTGAACAGTAACCAAAATCGATAAACTGTAATGTATAATGTTGAACTCATAACAGATATAATATGGAAGCAAGAAACATTTGACAACCAAGTGCAAAATTTGATTACTGATTTTATTAGCTTTCGTAAATATGTGATTGTGTTGCCAAAAAGTTGTGAAAGCAGCTGTGAAACAGGAGAGAGGTTTCTTGAAAGTAGATTTTTGGTGCCAAGTGTGTTTCCTGATATTGGTCAGTTATAGTTCCTTACATTTTGACAGATCCTAAAGCAGTACTTTTGTAGTACTATAACATCATTTTCCATCAAAGAAGGGTTTCATCATTTGTGAATGGACCTCAAACAAGAGCCATTCAGTGGTCAGATCCCACAAGCATGTCTTTGTAATTAGAAAGCCCTTGCACAATAATGCCTGACCTGAAAAGCTGGCCCCTAAACTTGGGTCCGCTTGTTTGAATGTGTGAGCAGATATTGTTTGCTGGAGCCTGGGATGATGTCACTCTCACTCTCCTGGAACCAGATCAGAAAGCTCTGCACTGATTTGAGAGCAGTTACGCAATTCAACAGGTGGCACTTTGAGGGGGAAGAGCTAGGGCTGAATTAAAGGCAGATCATATGACGGGGATTTGGAGACAATTCCACAATAGGCGCTTGACGAGCAGAACGCTTTGATGTGACAAACCATCAGCAGGGCCTCAGTGTTACTGTGTTTCATGAGATCACTTTGCATGTTGGAAAAAACATTCTCCTAGGATTTAACAGCATGTACAGTCCTTCAAAACATGCAAAGTGTGAGATGCTGAGCTGTTTATGAGCGGCAGGAACTCAAATTATATCTGGGCTGTTGATCTATAATATGTACATGAGGGTGTATAAAATATAATAATAATAATAATAATAATAAAGAATAGGAATTATTGGTATTATTATTATTATAGAAGGAGGATAATGAGAATATTTTTTATATTATTATTATTATTATTATTATTTTCAAATAACAGTCTGTAATGTAATAATATTAATATAACATGCTCTTTAATAATAATAATAATAATAATAATGTTTATTTATATAATAATTATATTATTATTATTAGAGACCTTGTTGAGATTATTTCGCACTCCAATATGAAAAAATATACATTGATCCTGAAAATCAAAATAATAAGCAACATAACTTATTATTATTATTATTATTATTATTAAGCCTTATATTAAGATTTTATTACAAAAAGATATTTAAAAATAAGAATAATGCTGTTGTTGTTGTTATTATTATTATTATTAGGGAATGATGTTTATTTTATAACAAACTGATATTTTAAACATTTATTATTGATAAAAATCTATATAAAATTTAGTTATGAACGTAATATGAAGAGATATAGTAATATATAATATATAGATATTAGATATATAGATATATAGATTTATGTATATATGTGTGTGTGTGTGTGTGTTTACTTCATATATTTGATATAAAGTTGATTATTTATTTATACTCTTTTCTTTAAAAACCTTAAAATGGTAAAGTCTTAAAGTGGTGCAGGTGTGTTTGTTCACAGTGTCAGGTGACTAAATGGAAACAGGTGCGTGTTTTGGTAGTAAAATGACTCATCCTTTCCCTCTTTTTTTTTTTTTTTTTCT
>NW_015635029.1:98343-102767 GCF_001515625.1 Sinocyclocheilus rhinocerous | reverse complement strand
TTTTTTTTTTTCTCCAGCGGTCGTACAGGTGGATGGACAACCAGTGAGACTGCAGCTTTGTGACACTGCAGGACAGGTAAGAACTCCACTGCACCACCTGCATCCTAGTCTCGTACCTCAACTATCCGATGCATCATGCACCCCAAAGACGAACATCAAATAACTGCATCTTTTTGTTTGGGGCTGGCATTTCTGTCACTCTCTGGAACCACGATTTGGAAATTGGATGACAAAGTGAATGCACAACAAAATCTTAGCAATTATAAGAGCTCGGTCGAGGACGCCATACTGTGAGGAAATCGTAAAGAGAGCGAAAAGAACAATCCTCAAGCTACTGGCACTTCAGTTATTGGATCTCCCTCTCCGTTTCTGAGCCATGCAGGCTTGGACAGGGTACCATGTAACCAGCGGTTTTGCCTTCCAAGTGATGTTTGTGATGCCAAATCTTTTTCAGCACTGATTATTTTCAATCTGCAGTTGTGTAACTACCTTCACGTATCACTGAAAATCATTTGAAAAGGCCCCTGGCTGTACATTCATTCCGCTTTCCACATTGGAATATTATACTGTTTTGTTGAAGGGTTTTGTGTAAGGCTTTGAACCTCAGAAACTGACACTCCTTTGTCATGCATTACATGAGTTAACAAATAAATGACTCTGCCCTCTTAGTACATAACCTATTAATCCCTTTACTCAATGCAGAGGCAAGCTCAGGCAAACACGGGAAGATAAGAATTCAGTTTCCCAGTTATATTACGACAGGCTTTCATATAGATTTCAAAGGGAAAGAACAAATGCACTTTGCCCAATACGGAGAAACAAAGGCTAGTATGACAAAAGTCTATTACTTTCAGTTTGGACGTACTTCCATTGTGTTGTGCAGGTGTCCATGTCAACAAAAGAAAACAGTCGTTGTTTGATAATAAAGTCAATCAGGCGATGTCTGTGCGTCAGTAAGTTGACGTCTATGTACTTTTAAGTGCTTTTTTTTTTTGAGTGATAATTGGAGGGCTGGGTAATATGACTGTATATACAGTACAAAACTGATATATTCACCTGTGTATACCACAGTTCATCTTTCTTAAAGGCAGAGTAAGCGATTTCTGGTAGCCAATGTTGATATTTGAAATCACCAAAACAAACACGCCCCTACCCCTGTCGCTGGCTCGGCTAATGTCCGTCCCATGCGCTGAACGCGCTCTCCTCCACATCACGAGTAGACACGCCCCTTATTGCTGATTGGCTACAAGTTTGTTTTGCTATTCGGCCCGAATCAGTTTTCTAAAGTGTTTTTGAAAAATCACATAACCTGCCTTTAATATATCAATCCAAAATATAAAAATCCAACACCAAGCAGAAACAACAACAACAATAATAATAATTATTATTATTACATTTAATTAATAATAATAATAGTAATAATTTCTAGCTAGTTACTGTAAAAGCTACTGCAGTGGCTGTTTAACAGTTATTTATAGATTACTCTAATTGGTGGCTAGAGCATATTACTGTAAAAACTGAAATGATACAGTATCTAGCTTTACTTATTCTATACAGTAAATTAATTGCTGTAATAACCATATACCATTCATTAAACATTCATTAAACAATTTCATATGAAAATATTTGTGGTAAAATCTTTTACATGCATACATTTTATAATTCTTACATGCATTAAAATCGTATTGGTTACACTAAAGAACATAAATTAAAAATAGATTAAAACACAAATTCATGTGCATTCAGTAAGTTTAATGTGTGATGTGTGGTTACTTAATAGTTAAATATGTAAAAGTAAATTTAACAAAATATATGGAATAATACCATTTCAGCAGCTATTTATTTATTTATTTACAGCATTATATTTTTATTAGTAATATAGGTTTACCTTCTTTGTTTTCATGTTTCAAATGTTATCTAAATCTTAGCATTTCATAATGAGAAGTAGATGGAGCGTAGGCATTGAAAAGGTTTGGCTTCTTATCTGTCAAGCTTAATTGGTGTTTTCAAAGTTTTGAGAGGCCCTGCTCTCCAAAAGCTCAGCAGATTTATACTTTCAATTCATTTGTACAGCATAAATGGGACAGGGTGTGCCAGAGTTGAAAACTTTGGCCGAGTTTAAAAGATTAAAGCGTGCACTGCGTGTTCCACATGCAATGTTCTTTGCGAGCGCCAACCTATAATTTCACTTAATTGTTTCAGGGAATTATAAAACACCCCAAGAGCTAGTTAAAGGATTTTATTATTTATAATAACAATTTGGAATCCCGCAAATGATTTTTGAGAGAGTCCTTGTGTTACGAAACCCTCTAAACATCAGTAACGATACACTTTCCTCTTTCTCTCTCTACCTCAGGATGAATTCGATAAGTTGCGTCACTTCTGCTACACGCGGACTGACGTCCTCCTCCTGTGCTTCAGCGTCGTCAGCCCCGCTTCGTTCCAGAACATTGGTGAAAAATGGGTGCCGGAGATCCGACGGCGTTGTCCGCTCACACCTGTGCTGCTGGTGGGCACCCAGTGCGACCTACGGCAGGACGTCAAGGTCCTCATTGAACTGGCACGCCGCCGAGAGCGACCCGTCCCGGAAGAAGACGCCCGAGCCCTGGCGGACAAAATAGGAGCGGTAGCCTACATAGAATGCTCCTCTCTCACACAGAAAAACCTTAAGGAGGTGTTTGACGCCGCCATCTCCGTCGGGCTCCGACACTCCGATCGAAGATCCAGACGAGAGCGGAAGGTCCACAGTACTGCTGATAAAATGAAAATGCTCTCGAAGTCGTGGTGGAAGAAATATATCTGCATACAGTAGCGAAGATCAAACCCATCTTCTGAGGCATGAACACTGTGATAGACTCTTGTTTAGCGTCACGCTCCTCAAGCGGATGATGGTCAGTTGATAACGAATCAACAAAGGACAGTGTTGCTACTGTAAGGATGATGTGAATGGTTGCAAAAGGTACAACTAGCTTCCCAATAACCTATGCAGGGCTGTTGCTAAAAGTCACAGGGCTCAGGATAAAGATTTTCTTCTCTGTGGCCATTGAGTAGATGTAGAGGACCTTATCTGCTATGTTTCCATCCATGTATTTTCATGCAAATTTGGGATATTGCATAAACACGAAATGGAAATTACATAAAAGTTGCACGCTAGATCAATTTAGGTTAATATGTCTTTTTATTCAATAAGAAAACATGCATATAACTGTAAGCTACAATGGAAACACATTTGCGAATTAATGCCTGGTTGCGCAACAAAACTCAAGTGCCTCAACATGTGACTGGGTGACCGATTTCATTGCATACCATTGAAATCATATATTATGTAGGGGAAAAAAATTTTTTTTCTTTACGCCAGTTTTACCAGGAATTGACTATTTTGTTCTCTGGAACACATGAAATGGAAACGGTACTTGATTCGCAAATGTTTTATGCAATATTCCAGTCTAATTCGCAAGTTTGAATGCAAACATAGCTACTGAGACTCTTCATCACAAAGCCTGGGATGACATTCCCAGTTGTGCTCCGATAAACAATGCTGACTGTACAGTATGAGCGCTCGAAATGGCTCAACTGGATAGTGAAGAACACTGTTGACCTCTTCCACAGCCAAAACCCTCTGATTATGAATTTAAAAATCATTTACTGCTTTTATTTTTTTAACCAAATACAGTGGTGCGTTTCTATTTATTTACCCATGAGTTCTACCTGAGAAATGCATGTATGAACGTTATGCAGCCACATGTTAATGATGCTAGCATGCTAACACTGGTGATTAAGCCCCCTTGCTGAGGTCACAAAGGCAGTCCTGTGGCCGTTTATGCCCACTCTTAAGTGGTTCTTCTATCCCATCATGCTGAAGTGTTCAGTCTGTAACTGAACCTACTTGTAACTGTAGTCCACCTTATGATCATTTGGAGTGTAACTGCAAGTCTTTGGTTCCTGGTTAACACAGCCTTGAAATGGATGGTGTTCAGTGAACTCTTGTTTACTGTTAGTCACAGAAAGGTGGACCTGTTATCCATAACACATCACCTTTGTATGCCATACAGTGCATTGCACTTGTGATCTCTTGTTAACCCCTATTGCAGTGCTTATATTTGACTTGATTAACACTGACGTGCCATGTTGTAAAAACTCTAGTACAAAGTTCTTTGGCTATGTGGCCTCCTGTTTAACCAGCAGTGATGGAGATGATCAGCCAATGAGATGTTGAATTTGCTTCTCATTATTCAGAAGCCCAATCAGAGACATTCAGTCAGAGATCCGCCACAAACGACAGAGCGCAACAGTAGGGTTCAGGAAGTAAAAATCCCAATCAACTTTCCCCTCTGTCTCAATCAAAACTAAGATTCTTCTGTACAGTGAAGATTTCAATGTTAACTATGAAATTGGCAGTGAAACAGCAAATTTGTATGTATATA